>NC_139962.1:11259124-11279124 GCF_963454915.1 Gymnoscopelus microlampas
TAACCATATATACTGTACAGTACAGTATTTCATTGTTCCTTTTCAGTTCATTTATCACAATTTTCTAAAGATAAAGCAGTGATGACTTTAGGTTAGAGGAGCGTGCTTGTGGCCGGAAGGTTGCCGATTCAATCTGGGTCTGGAACTCAGAAAACCTGCTCTTGGATAAAGAAAGGTAAAAAAATCAAATTAAAACCGACCTAATTTTCACCGACCCCTGTCATAAATGGCCCAACTTTTGTGCTATGGATCCATAGAAAAGATCGCTCCTCAGGAAATAAAACTGACTGTCTGACAGGTAATGTACCTTCTCTGTCGTTCTCTGAGTCCTTGTTCACCTCCATAGCGTAGTATGCAGGAAAGATGCCACGGGCACCTGTGCGCATATTGTAGCCCTCATACCAGAAGTCCTCTGCCTGGACCTCTACCAGCAGCGGATCATTCACCTCTAGCTCTAACTCGTCATCATGTCGGGGAACAAACCTGCCAAAGCAATAAATGAAAAGCATATTCTCAGTATTGCACTTTGAGCCTGTCCCATACTGAAAATACAATTTCACAGTCCCAAAATATATAAAACTAAGGAACAAAATTGTACTGAATTCCCTGAAATTTCCCATGCCGAAGACCCTTGTGTAATCAATGTTTACCATTTGAGTGAAAACATACCCAAGCGCAACGAGTCAGTATTACACAATGAGATATTTTGACCAGAGCAGATGTGATACGCAATGAATCTTGTACAACACGCCCTTATCTACGCATATGACTGTATATAATTAAGCCTACTGGCTACGTATAAATCCAACCCCCACAATTTGCACACACACACACACACACACACACACACACACACACACACACACACACACACACACACACACACACACACACACACACACACACACACACACACACACACACACACACACACACACACACACACACACACACACACACACACGTAGTACACCAGCTTGCTATGTTTCTTTGTTATTTATTCTATTATAGAATAATTCTATTATATACGTAGTGTGCTATATATATAACAGCGAACACAATTTAGTATCCTGGCATGCAAGTTCTTATCCTACAGTAGTTACTTCGTAACATATTCTGGCTGTCCAAGCACTCTAATTACTTGACCACTTTTCATGTCGTTGCTTGACAAATTTAACTTCAGAAAACAACATAAAACAACACACCCAATACACATTATGGATGTGCACATTTAGCATCTGTAAGATTTCAGACAACATGCATAAAGACGGATGGAATGAGTGTCAGTACTGAAAGTAGTGTAAGTAGTGTCAGGCCGGGGAAGACCAAACCTTAAAGTAAATCTGGTGTCGAACGTTTTGCGTAATGGAATAGAATAGAATAGAATAGAATAGAATAGAATAGAATAACATAAATATTTGATTGAACCCCGAGGAGAAATTGGATACCATAGTAACTATGGAGCAACTATGGCATAGTTGCTCTCATTAGTAAAACATGAACACTAAAAGGCAATAAGCAATAAATAAAGAATATACTTTAAAATGAACTAGAATAAAAACAATAAAAGTATAATATATTGCACATCAAGTCAATGAATGAATGCCCACTGTTATAGAATTGATAGAATGCCAATATGCACATTATCTTAAAAAAAAGAAAGAATCTGTTGTATCTGATTTGGACTGTAAAGTGTTTAAAGGACGACTTCACCACTTTTCAACCTATCTTCATATAATTGGTCCTCACTAATACTCATGATAAAATGGTACCATTTTTTTCTATTTGGTCTGTGTCTCGTAGGAGGGCTGTGGACAGTCCATAAACCGTCTGCCAGTGACATCATCATTAGGCAGGATTTTTTTTTCCAACAAGATTTCAAGTTTATTATTTAGATTTTTATTAACGCGAGAACAATGGCTTCTATTATTGCATTGCAACTTTCCAGGAATAGAAAGCCTGCAGTTTCTATTAGCTTGGATTCCTCATCAATGATGTCACTGGTAGACGGTTTCTGAACTGTCCACAGCCCTCCTCTGAGACACAGACCGAGTAGAAGAAAATGGTACCATTTTATCATGAGCATTAGTGAGGACCAATTATATGAAGATACTGTAGGTTGAAAATGGGTGAAGTCGTCCTTTAACTTCACAACGGGGGGTCTTGTTGTCACAGGCTCCTGTTGTTGTCAACAGCTGTTCCAAGGGCTATTTCGAGTCATTTGTTGACATTTGGTAACATCTGATTCTGTATTCTTGACCTGTCAGCATAACTATCTTTGTTGCAACGCCTCTCAGTCCGTGCCATTTAGAGACGACTTCTTTGGGTATAAAAGGTGTCTAAGATGACACCTCAGGGAGCTTCGGCCCAGGGGTGCTTTTGCCCTGCTGGGGCTAGAGAGGGGTGTGAACAGTCTTACTGTTTGTATGCTCCTGCTGTGATGATCCTCTCTTAATACATTTTGTCAATCCTTCACCCCTCTGTGGAAACATTCACATTTTTTCCATAACACCACTAAGCATTAAAGAGTTTAATGGCCGCAAGCAGGAAGAATGACCTCCTGTGCCGCTCAGCGGTGCATTTTGCATCTTTTTGAATGAGTCTCACACTGAATGTGCTCCTTCTGTTGACTAGTTCATCATGGAGAGGGTGGGAGACATTGTCCATGACGGCATGGAACTTGGAGATGTCTCCTCCGCACTGACACTACTGCCAGAGAGTTCAGCTACACTACCACACAACGCCTTCCTGATCAGTTTGCTGAGTCTGTTGGTACACTTCAACAAGTTAACAGAAAATGGTTTGACGTAAAACTGGGGGCAAAGGAAAAAAGACAAGACCACTAAAGAAGCATGTCAGCCACAGGAGGAGGTCAGAGTTTTGCCAAGTTATCAAATAAGAACGTAATATTGTATGTATTTTCCACAGTCCAGCAGTTGACTGCTTACGTTTTTCTTAGAAGAACCAGGCACGTCAGCAGCCTTTGCTCACACTGCCTGGGCTTTGTCAGTTTAAATCCAGATAAAAGATGAGTGAATGAAAAAACACGATTTACAGACATGTTTTTGCCATTTACTCAAACAATATGAACAGTTTAGAGAATGATGCTGATGGTGATGGTGATGCACACAGTAAAATTCAGAGTGTTAACCGTGAGAGTGGATTTGACAGATTGCTGATTTGACTGTGCAGGGGGTGGTTCTTCTATCTCACCTGTAGACAGCTCTGTGGGTCTGGTCTCTTTCTTCTCCGTCGACAAGACAAGAAAACAGACCAAAAGACTCTGCGCCTTTAAAACAATCAAGGAAAAAAAGGGCATGGAATTATAAATAAATGAAGAGTCATGATTTTGAACAATTGTTCGAGCACCGTCAGGCACCGTAGCATGCTAGCAGGGAAGATTAACCCATTGAGAACTCAACAAAGCCTTTCACGGTGCAACATTAAACTCATTGGGGACAAAATTACCTTCAACTCAACACAGAGATTTCAGACTATTAATCAGCTTTAATAAGGCATGACACGGGTGAGCATTGTGCATTTCTACCTATGGTCCCCCAGGATGCTCTGGCCATCTGATATACATCGCCTGGGTGATTCTAATGACTCTGTGATCGCTGCTTTCCAACAGCCTCTTAAAAAACATGGAGCACATCCAAGATAACAAGGACTGATAGAGGAAACTACAACCCACACATCTCTCTCTGTCTCTCTGTGTGTGTGTGTGTGTGTGTGTGTGTGTGTGTGTGTGTGTGTGTGTGTGTGTGTGTGTGTGTGTGTGTGTGTGTGTGTGTGTGTGTGTGTGTGTGTGTGTGTGTGTGTGTGTGTGTGTGTGTGTGTGTGTGTGTGTGTGTGTGCGCGCGTGTGTGTGTGTCTCTCTCTCTCTCTTTCTTTCAGTCAATCCCTCTTTTTTTTTGCACTTCTTTCAAAGCTTTTCTCTCCCCCCTATACGTCCTGCTGTTGGATGAATGAGTCCTGCTTTTCTCTGGCACTTTTACACATGGACTACTGGGATGTAGGCCTACACTAAAGTACCATAACAGATGGAGGATAACTGCTGTAAATGTTTCACTGCTTACAGATTGTTTCTCTTTATATTCAGCGTTGACTGTACGTACTATATATCATCCATATACCCACTGTGTAGGCTGGTTGACACTCTCTTTCCATATAAGGACTTCCTCCAGCATGATAATCCACACAGTGCTCAGCATGCCATCAGTCTCTAAGCAGTAAAGCTGCAGTTATTGTATATATATTTATGTTTAATATTGCAATATTCTGTGAATTATGCAAATTGTCATTTTCAGTGCAATATTTTATATAAGCTGTAATTACAATATTCCTGCAACACTGATAGAAATCTGTCATTGTATTTGTTTAATTTATATATTTTTCAAGTTATATACACTATATATGTGTGAAAATTGCTCCACAGTCTAGTGGTTAGTGCTCTAGTACAGTGGTTCTCAACCAGTGGTCCGGGGACCACCAGTGGTCCTTGAGGGGGTTCCAGGTGGTCCCCAGCTAAATGATGGAGAGCTAAAAAAAATTGACCCCTTACGGGTCCATTTGGTTTCATTTTACGCTCTCAAGAGTTAAATTATTGTTAAACATCTGCATTACTTTTTAAGTAATTAAAGAACTGTTCTTTTGATCAACGTTTGCCTGTTATCTCTCCTATACAGTACCAACATCAATACAGCATGGAATTGTGGCCAAAAGCGTATCCAACGATAACAAAATATTCTGATAGTCTAAATCTCATCAAATGGTGGTCCGTGGCTCAAATGGCGATTAAATAACGGTCCTTGATATGTTAAGGGTTGAAAACCACTGCTCTAGTACAGTGGTTCTCAAACTTTTTCATGTCAAGGACCCCCAAAATGATATGTATTTGGCCGCGGACCCCCATCTAAAAATATTTTGTTCCAGGTACCCCCAGAAGCAAAGATTTGAGTTACAAATGTTTGCTTTAAAAAAAAATATATATATTCAAAGATTTGCACAAATTTACACGATTTTTCAAAAATAGCAGATCTACAAGCTCATAGTGCGGCACTCGGTGCCGCGCTATGAGCTTGTATATCTGCTATTTTTGAATAGCCAAAGTATAAAAAGTAATAATTATTCTGATGCTATATTTACACATTTTGCTGGGTACCCCCTGGAACACCCTCAAGTACCCCTGGGGGTCCCCGGACCCCACTTTGAGAACCACTGCTCTAGTACCTATAGCACGTCGTGACGGCGGTGACTTACTGGAGGATCGCGAGTGTCCGTTCATGAAGACGTTCAGAAACTTCTTGGAGAAGCTCAGATCCGCTTGGGACTCCGGGGTGGACTCGTCCGACAGGCAGGCCGTGGCCTCCCTCTGCACGCTGCTGCCCACCCTCTGTCCGTCCTCGTCCTCCTCCTCCGCCTCCTCCTCGTCCTCCTCCCCTTCGCCCTCGTACTCCTCGCCGATGGCCGACTCGTAGGGCGACGACACGCAGTTGTCGTAGACGGTGGCCGAGTCGCTGTCGTCGCTGTAGCCCTGGTAGCACTGCCGCAAGCTCACCAGCTCCAGCTGCGAGTGCTCGTCCACCACCAGCGTGTACTTGACCGAGTCGTAAGACAGCCCGCTGGCCTCCGAGCTCATGGAAGTCCGCGGCGGGGCGCCGGCGCCTCCTCTCCCCCCGCCGGCGCCCTCTCCCTTCCCTCCTCCGTCCCTCCTCCTCGCCGCTATCCCGTCCATCATGACCCTGTCCACGTCCTCGTCCTCCGCCCCGTAGGCGTCGTCGCTATCGTCCACGTACTCCACCCCGGTGCCCGCCCGCAGGACGGCCCCGGCCCCCATCCCTCCTCCTCCTCCTCCTCCTCCTCCCATGGTCCTCAGGCTGAGGTCCAGGGCCAGGGAGGAGGGGGCCGGAGGCGCCGACGGCGTCATGCCGGCCGGCGGGGTGATGAGGGCCTCCATGCAGGAGGCGTACGAGGGCGGGGGCACGTAGACCTCGTCCTCCTCCTCGTGGATGGAGGCGGCGCTCGTCCGGTCGGGCAGGGGCTGGTAGGGCGGCGGGCCCTCCGTGTCCGAGCCGATGGACATGCGCCCCTGCTCCGCCTGCTGGGAGAGGAACGGGCGGCCCTCCTGCTCGCCGCACGACGGCGGCTCCAGGGGGTCGGCGGAGCGCTGCACGGGGGTCAGGTAGATCTCCTCGGTGGGCTCTATGCGCACGTCCGTGTGGTAGCGGATCCTCTCCCTGTGGTGCTGCCCGCCGCCGGGGCCGCCATCCGCCTTCCCCGCGGTGGGGTGCAGGGGGGCCGGGGTGTAGTTCTGGGGCGGCGGCGGGGCAGGGGGCCTTTCCTGTACTTTGGAGCGAGTCCCCGCCGCGGCGGCAGAGGAGGAGCCGCTGCAGTGCGTGTGTCCGGAGGAGGAGGTGTGCGTGTGTCGGCAGGGGGCGTCCGTGGAGGTGCCGCGGTCTTTGGTCTGCGTGCCGCTGCCGGCGTGCACCTTGTCCTCGTCGCTCAGGCAGCTGTGCTCGTGCGGAGGGGAGAGCTCGCCTGCGAGGGAAGACACGCAGAAGGACAGGCATTCCCACATGCAAACGCACACACACACGCAGCAGCACACACAGGCAAATACCAGGCAGACGCAAATACAGAACAAGCATGCGTACAGCGATAAACAAAGCATCAAGCAGACATGAAGAGACGAGAAGCAAACAGACATGGAGAGACATATGAAGACAGACATGGTCGCAGACGCGCAGCACAAAGATTAGAAAAACAACATTTTGACAGCAAATGAAAACGGGACACATCCACATACGGACAAACATACAACACGCACACGCACACGCACACACACACACACACACACACACACACACACACACACACACACACACACAGACAGACAGATGGAAATAGGAGAGGAGAGATCAGTGGTTAGGTAATGAACATAGGGATTATGCAGATAAATCTCCATTAGTCATCACATTCAGTGGACAGCAAGGGAAATCATTGTTGTATTGTCATAACCCATGGACCAGAATACCTGGCAAGGTAGTAACTTCAATCTCTGTAATATATGAAAGTGGTTTTACCCCATAAAATCAAATCAAATCAAATCAAATCAAATCAAATCAAATCAAATAAAATCAAATCAAATCAAATAAAATCAAATCAAATCAAATAAAATCAAATAAAATCAAATAAAATCAAATCAAATAAAATCAAATAAAATAAGATACAATACAATAAAATATTCTTATATTCTGTATATCTGTCTTACATATTCCTGTTTATTTTTACACTCCTGTGCACCATATATTCATTATGCATTCAATATATACAAATTATATACATTTCACTCATACATATACTGTACATACATACAGTACATACATAGGTACTGTACCTGTACCTTAATATTATATCACACATTTTCTTTGCTGTTTTGTTGATCTATAAATCCTACTATTTCATTACTGTTACCGTTGGTCATTGAAATTTTAAATGACCTCTATCTTATCTCTTATAAATATACGTGTATGTATCCACAGGTTTCCTAGGGCATTATGGGCATCACTTCCTGTCGATTTCATCCCTGATACCTGATCAAATTGACAGGAAGTGATAGGAAACTTGTGGATACGTTTATTTTGTATAGTCTTTTATACGTAGCTATGTGAACTGGCAGTCAGCCTGGTTTGTCGAGCCAGTCTTTGTGAGGGACAGTTGAAAAGAGCTGTTGTGACAGCTCGGTGGCTGGCTAAGCCTCAACTACCTCAGGCATCCCAGCCTTGGCTGCTAGCTTCCCATAGCGTAGCATTGTACTGTATACCAAACAGTGATGGAAAAAGTACTCAAATGTTTTACTTAACTAAAAGTATCAATAACTGCAATGTAGAAATACTCTGTTTACAAGTAAAAGTTTGGAATTTAAAATTGACTTGAGTAACAGTACAAAAGTATTGGCATCAAAATATACTTAAAGAACCAAAAGTAAAAGTTAAAAAAATGTTTGAAAATAGCAGATCTACAAGCTCACAACGCGTCCCGATACAACGCATTGTGAGCTTGTAAATCGGCTATTTTCAAATAGCCTAAGTATACAATATGGCTGAAGTGGTTAATGTATGTTTTATAATATAATGTATATCTGCAAAGTAACTAGTAACTAAAGTTTTCAAATAATTGTAGTGGAGTAAAAGTACAATATTTGCCTCAGAGATGTAGTGGAGTAGAAATAAAAGTATTGAAAATTGGAAATACTCCAGTAAAGTAAAAAATACCTCAAAATTGTACTTAAGTACAGTACTTAAGTAAAAGCACTTAGTTACTTTCCACCACTGATACCAAAGCCTTAGTTGAAACCATCCCTGAGAGTAATCACATTAAATCCATTTGCTGTCATAAATAGTGAATGACTCCAGAGGAAGCAATAAGCTCGGTTCAAGTTGTAAAATCCTTACACAAACCTGCCAATTCAGCGACACCCCTAAAGACAGTGAACTAGTGGTATGACCCAGCAGCCTGTTAACATTACAAATGGTGGGAGGAACAGCTCACCTGTTTTGAGCGGGGAGGATGACCGTGAGACCTTTTCCTGCCAACTGTATTTCTTTCCAAAGGAGTTGTTGTTTAAAGTGTCCTGTGGATTGGCAAAAAAGAGAGAGGAAGAGAAAACTGCGTTAAAGAATATAGTGAAATGGAGATGCAGCCAGAGGGGAAAAACGATAGATGAAAGAAGGTTGGCCTTTTGGGAGAATTCTGGATACAGAAACTCAATGAACAGCTCCTGTTCCAACTGACTCTTTCTCTCTCTCTCTGTCAGTCCACACACACACACACACACACACACACACACACACACACACACACACACACACACACACACACACACACACACACACACACACACACACACACACACACACACACACACACACACACACACACACACACACAAAACAAAGCTTTTATTCAGCTGAATGACCAGGGATTCTTTTGTCTGTGTTTCGTGGTGTGCATTTAAAGGGAACTGGGCCTCTTCCCAAGCTACTGGCCGCCGACACACACACACACACACACACACACACACACACACACACACACACACACACACACACACACACACACACACACACACACACACACACACACACACACACACACACACACACACACAGGATATTGTAGGCGTTGTAGGGTGTTTGATTGATGTGGGGGGGGGGGGGCAGACCACTTCCAGGAACCCCTTCAAAATCACCTCTACCTCAGTTGGAACAAGACTCGCCATTATGATCCTAATCTGTGTGTGTGTGTGTGTGTGTGTGTGTGTGTGTGTGTGTGTGTGTGTGTGTGTGTGTGTGTGTGTGTGTGTGTGTGTGTGTGTGTGTGTGTGGGCGTGCGTGCGTGTTCCGAACCATGCTCTTCGACGATTATGAGGATCAAGTGTCCTCACCAGGATAGAAAGATGAGAAAAACACTCAAAGTGAGAGAGACAGACAGACGAGAGAGAGAGCGCAAGAGAGAGAGAGAGAGAGAGAGAGAGAGAGAGAGAGAGAGAGAGAGAGAGAGAGAGAGAGAGAGAGAGAGAGAGAGGAGAGAGAGAGAGAGAGAGAGAGAGAGCGAGAGAGCGACAGAGCGAGAGAGAGAGAGATGGGGACAAAGATAGAGAGTCAAACAAGAGAATGACCCAGTAGGCTATACTTTGAACAGAGAGATGCCACCTCCTCCTCCCGCCCTCGAGGCTCTCCGTGTTGATGTTTCATAAGACCCTGTCCTCCACCTTCCCTCCTCCCTCGTACCCCCACCCACCCACCCATCCTGTCCCCTCCGCTGACTCACTGCTGCTGCTGATGTGCTGCTAGACAGTCTGTTGCCACGGCAACGCACACATGATGCAGCAGGTGGGCGAGGCAGAGGTGCAGATACAGTCAACAAGTAGAAAAGCACACACATCCCAAAAATACATGCCATGGGCAGTGCTCCAAAAGATAAAGGGTTAACACTGAGCACTATAACGATGAGTATATCGTTCATCATTGTCTCCGCCAGGAGACTATGTTTTCGTTCTCGTCCTTCCGTGTGTCCACCAAGCTAACATGGTCAAGCTTCATGTGACACGTGACAATATGTTGAAAGGGTGTGCTTTGATTGGCTAGCGAGACGCATGATGAAATAGAGACCTATAAATAGGTGTGTCACTTCCAAAGACTATTTATGTCTTTGGAAGTGAGGTAAGACACACCTATCCATCAGCCAAGCTAACATTGGTCAAGTGACATGTGACACGTGACAATATGTAATATTGACAGGATTAATGGAGAGTATCTTTTCCTCTCCGTCCGTCTCTGTATGTGTCCGTCTGAGAACACCCAACATTGTGTGTGTGTGTGTGTGTGCAGATTTAGTTTCATGCCAATCGGTCCAGTGATGACTGAGATGAGCTGTTCACAGACGTGCGTGCACACACGCACAGATAGCCAGACAGGGGCAAAACCATAATCTCCGCCTCCCGGCCATTCTGGTTTGGCGGAGATAAATATTTCTCATGTCTACTGTGAGCAGTGTGTCCGTCTCAGCCCATTGGTCAAGTGACACGTGACAATATGTAATATAAATAGGTAAGGCAGGATTAATCAGGAACAGTACTGCCGGAGACCTGTGCTCTGAGGAGCTCATTTTCTAGTTGTGTTTTTTTTTTATAGTTGGTGTGAACTCTGCCATCCACTTGACTTTTAGAACGATCTTTAAAACTATGATTTTATAGTTATAGTAGTGTTCAGTGTGAATGGCCCTTTAGCGTCACTGACAGCCAGATATGGGAAAAGAACCCAGATTAAGTTGAAAGAATACTAATTCTAAATAAGCAGCCAGTTCTATGAAAACAAGCCCAAAAGAAGCGACTAGGCTACATGAGCACTTTAAACAGTACATTGGCTATTTGAAACTAGCCGATCTACAAGCTCACAGTGAGCTTGCAAAAACGCAACCCGCAACAACCAATCAACAAGCAACTTTACAGGAAAAACAAGCCCAAAGTCGCTTATAATAAGCACATATGGCAACACATGCATGTAAACCATAGAGTTAGATGTAAACATCAGCGCATCACCGCCACCTAGCCACCTGGCATGCACACTACAGCGTTTTCAATAACTGTAGCATCACCGTCTAAAGGCAAAAAAGAAAGTGAGAACGCAACGGCACTTTGACGTTTTCTGAGACCGTTGTCCTGTAAAGGGGGCCTAAGATTCCTCTATGGGATTTCAAATACAAAAAATAACACTGTGACCTAGGAGGATAGCGCCCTCTAGCGGCAGTGATGTCAGACTTCGGTGCTCTAGTAGTGACTTTGCCAACTAGCCTGGATTGTTGGACTCTAAAAGAAGGATTATATTACTACTATTACTACTACTATTACACTTTTATCAAAACATTGAGAAACAATATACAAAATGTTATAAAAAATGAGAATAGCAACTTTACAGCACCTTGCTCAAAACAAGTAGGCTACACAGCAAAATCTGTGAGAGTGCCAGAGTTCAGTATAGTTCAGATTGTTCTGTGTAAAACAGTTTATGATATGATACTGACATGATACTGACCATGATGCTGACATACAGATTATGGTCTCCATTTTGAATTTGTATTTACAATAATAATTTACACTGCAGGAGGGTTAATTACAATAATATTTCATTCAGCTCTCAGAGTTAAATTAACAATCAGAATGTTGCAGTGTAGCCTATTCTAATCATAGGTTTCAGTTTTATGTCTCCGCCTACAGTTTAAGACGGATTTGCATTCCAATATTAAATCGTACTTCACAACAGAAATGAGCCCCCCTGGGGACAAAGTATTATTTAAATGTTGGTGTCCCTACTGTGGCATGCCAACAACAAAGCTCTGAGCTAGTCTTGAATAAAGATATGTGATGTCTTTTCCTGCCAACTAATGCACTGACCTGGAAACAGCCAGTTGGCAGCCCTCTAGCTCGCTTCTCTCTCTCTCTCTCTCTCTCTCTCTCTCTCTCTCTCTCTCTCTCTCTCTCTCTCTCTCTCTCTCTCTCTCTCTCTCTCTCTCTCTCTCTCTCTCTCTCTCTCTCTCTCTCTCTCTCTCTCTCTCTCTCTCTCTCTAATTCTACTTCTAGCAAACTCAATGTGCAAAAAGCAAAGGTACAATAACTGCAAGGCTACCCAATGTATCACAAACGTATGAAAGTCACAACATTGACTAATACAAGATCCACATCACAGCAAGAGGCAAGAGAGGCAGACAAAATGCTACAAATTTAAATGGTGGGCATATTCAGGCCATTAGCAGTCCCTCGCCCCAGAGTTTTAGAAAACGTCTTCAGCACAAAAGAATGAGATTGTGTACAGTATATGTACCGTGGTACTGTACATATCACAACCGCAATATTTAACCAGCACACCAATGAGAATTGCAACATGATATTTTGTCAGTACTGACAAAATATACTGACACAGCAATGTTCTGATGGTGTTGGACCCAGGTCCCTTTTCACACGTTCAGAGTTAACTTAACTTAACTTAACAATCTGGATTTTACCCGGTAGTGAGAGGAGTCCCAGGGGTTGGTGACAATAGCTGATTGAGCCACCAGGGCGCATCACATATAGTTGGGTTTTGTAACACTCTTGTGCACATCTACAAACTGGACTATCAAATGACAATGCAACGAATACACTGGAATCCACATGGAATCTTGGAATCCACATGGACACTCAGGTCTTTACAGCGCGACACCACAAAAGAAGGAGTGGCGGTCAGCTGACCCCGTGATCTACTAGCATCCCCTGCTAATGGCCATTATGTAAAGCAGAGCTCTCATAATCCTCATGCCAGCACCATTCACTGAAAGTCATTTCCAGGACTCCTCTCTATGCATGTAACATCAAAAATTACCTACGATTTATCGTTTGGAAGTTGCTACTACGCCCCCCCCCCCCCCCACACACAATTAGACAATTTTATAATTACGTTGAACAATGTTTCAGGGGGTTGGTGGTTTGAATTTGTTGTCTACACTCGCTCCTTGAAGTAAGGAAATACTGAATTTCCTTACTTCCTTACTGAATGTCCTTTTTAGTCTTTTATTTACCAATTACCACTCACGGACAGAGGCAACGTTTCACCTCCCTATCTCTCTCTCTCTCTCTTGTACTACGCATCAAGACCCAGAGTGTTCATTTAATGCAGTGTAACAATCAACCTATTTTTAACACTCTTTCCTGAGCACCTGTGCACCAGAAATAACAATAGGATTGTTATAAAAATAGGATTGTTATTTGTGTTTAAGATTGTGGCATTTCATCTCCTGTGTGGAAATCAGAAGACTGCTGTGCATGGAGAGCTGAGACTGTCTTCAGCTTGACAGGAGCTCCTAACCAGGGGTTGCGTAACATATCTTAGCAATTATTTCTCTGTATCCACATAGTCATCATAACACACATGCACGCGCACGTGTACGCACGTGCACGCACACGCACACGCACACACACACACACACACACACACACACACACACACACACACACACACACACACACACACACACGAGCTAAGCGTTCTTCCTTCTCATCATCATTGAGAAAGGAACAAAGCACAGATAAATATAGCAATACTGACAGCCTCTACTGTGTTTGTGTGTGTCATGACCTCTCTCTCTCTCTCTCTCTCTCTCTCTCTCTCTCTCTCTCTCTCTCAAACACACACACACACACACACACACACACACACACACACACACACACACACACACACACACACACACACACACACACACACACACACACACACACACACACACACACACACACACACACACACACACACACACACACACACACACACAGAGAGAGAGTGAGGGACGCTCACAGAGAGAGTAATCCATCCAAGACAATCAATGACAGCAATGCTGAGAGTGTAGGCACCTTGACTAAGACCTCTGTCAGGTGAAGAACAGACCCACATACATTGTCTGTGGAGGCGCACAGAACTACACACACACACACACACACACACACACACACACACACACACACACACACACACACACACACACACACACACACACACACACACGTAGAGTCACGAGCTAACGGAGACGGGCACAGAACAACAGCTCTCCGTCTCCCTTTCTTTCCCACTCACAATACCAGATATTGTTCAAGCAGACAAACACACACACACACACACACACACACACACACACACACACACACACACACACACACACACACACACACACACACACACACACACACACACACACACACACACAGAGGAATATTTGTGTTGAATACAGCAATGGTGTCACACTAGGTTTTCTGCAGACACATAATATCAACAGACACATATTCCGTATTCCTCATATTCCTCTGGCATGAACGAACGACACAGATCTGCCCGGGGCGGTCACTCCCTCTCATCTTTCCTCCATCAACAACCAGCCAGCCATCTCATCCGTGGAGGGTGATGGTGTCAACGAAGGTGCCAGGGGTCAGAGGGGGGGGGGGGGGGGGGGGGGGGGGGGGGGGGGGGGGGGGGGGGGGGGGGGGGGGGGGGTAGAGAGGGGTTATAAGCATACAAGGGCTCACCTGAGTGCGTGGCACGATGGAGACAAGGTTAAGGGTCGTGGGTCTCTTGGGTCGGTAGGTATCCATGGTGACGGGTGCCGTCGGGTCCTCGGTCCCCGGCGATGGTACGACTGCCGACGCCTTGGAGGACTCCCTTTCGCCGTGGTAACTGTCGGCTCCGTCGATGAGGTCCAAATGCAGCATCTCAGCCTGGAACTGTCCGACTGCGCCTAGCTCCGCCCTCCCGGACATGCTATTGGTCCCTCTCCTCACCTGGCCCTGCGGCAGATTGGAGGATGAGCGAGTCAGTCGCGAGGGGGCGGGAGTGAGCGAGTGCCAGAGAGAAAGACAGAGAGAGAGAGACACACACATAGAGACAGAGAGTGTGGGCGAGAGAGCACGCGAGAGAGAGAGACATACACAGATCAAGAGAGAGAGAGAGAGAGAGAGAGAGAGAGAGCGCGTAGAAGCAAGGAGAGGAAGAGTGGATGATTGGATTGAGACAGCCAATTAGAGGCCGCTTTGTCATCAGCCCCTATAACGCTATACTGTAGCTGCTGACGCTGAGCCGCTTCGAGCAGAGAGAGGCATCAATGAGAGAGAGAGAGAGAGAGAGAGAGAAAGAGAGAGAGACAGAGAGAGAGAGAGGGTGAAAGGAACAGATTGTGGATGAGAGCTTGGCAGAGAAAGAGAGAGGAAGAGGGGGCAGGAGAATAGCATCATTCTCTGTACCGAATGTGACGGCATTAACCTACATTACAGTCATGGGCGGTCAATATCCCAGTCGGAGAATGAATCACACATCCCTTTATTCTTAAACACCAATGATAGAGTCATTGGTGCTCAAACGATTGTCTAACCCAGCTGAAGTCATTATGCTGCAGTGTAACTGATATCCATTAGCTTGGATATTACAAGCCTAGTTCGGTGGTGACCATGCATAATAAAAGGATACTGTACGTCTCTATCCCAAATGAAATCAAAATGTTCTTACAGTATGAGAGTGTAGGTATTGAGGGGAGATGAGAGTGTTCCACCTAGATTGCTGTATTCTATGAGTGCTGTACCAACACATCCAAAGTAAACCTCCAGTTGGCTAGCACACGTCTAGGAATGGCTTCCACAGATCAGGCAGCAGTGACACATTACTTGTGACATGATGACAGCACACATTTTTCTACCTACTGTCAAAATGGTGAATTCTGCTTTATTCGTGGGACTTGCTATTATTTTGAGCTTCGTCTTGATGGCACAGTACTGTATGCTACGTAACCTTTATGTATAGGTTTATGTGCAGGGCATCTGAGTCAGTAAATTACATAATCGCTGTCATAACGGACCCCACACGCAGTTCTGTCAGGTTCACCTCTAGACCGTGGAACCATTAGCGCACATGTTTGTATGTCAGAAACTGAACAATGTGAGCTATTTGCATTATTTGCATTATTTGTATTTGTTCTGTTTTTATTGTGTGGTGTTGTATATTTGTGATATGGATCTTCCCATGGGTCTGAAATAAAGATTGAATTGAATATGCTACTGCTGATTTGAAGTCAGTCTGAAGAGGACAAGAGCAGGGGCGTCAATTGGGTATGGCAGGCTATTGCAGCTGCCATACCCTGGCTCCAGGGGAGAAAAAAAAAAAGTACTTTTTTGATAATAAATCGGGAAAATCAGGCAAAAATAAGAATTAAATAACATAACCCTAACCTAACCCGAATCCTAACCCTAAAACCGAAATAAAGTAACCAAAAACTGGAAAAAAACGAACCCAACCCGCCCAGAACCGCACAAAAATTTCGCGCGCGTGCATGAGGTCGCGTGCATGCTGCCATACCCTAGCTTTTGCTGAACTGACGCCACTGGACAAGAGCTGGACTGGATTTCACTTTCCCTACAGTGAATTCACAAAGTGTGTTATGACTCATGGCCACTGCGCCATGTGCAAATCAAAGTAGAAATTCCATGTATGTAATCCATCTATTCTACGTGAAATGCCAGCTTCCCTCCAGTCGTACCGTATCTAGCGCATAATCATGGAACGCACAGATGACTGCACTGCACGAATCATAGCACTGTCTCATAGTTAGGGTGATGAAACATCAAGAGAGCCTCACAGGAGGCGGCGTCTCTCTGTTCAAAGCACTGGGTTTCATTCTCTGTTTGTCTCCTTCTTTGTCCGCATCTCTCTCTCTCTCTCTCTCTCTCTCTCTCTCTCTCTCTCTCTCTCTCTCTCTCTCTCTCTCTCTCTCTCTCTCTCTCTCTCTCTCTCTCTCTCTCTCTCTCTCTCTCTCTCTCTCTCTCTCTCTCTCTCTCTCTCTCTCTCTCTCTCTCTCTCTCTCTCTCTCACATCATCACCACCCATTAGCGAGAACTATCTGATGTTGCTGTTGGGGTATTTGTCACTCACTTTGTCACATACCTGACCCCCCCCCCCCCCACACACACACACACACACACACACACAGCATGTGAGAAATTATAACTAAGTGCTTTTCATACTCTCTCTCTCACGTGCGCACACAAGCACACGCAAATCATGTTTCCTGGTACTGCTACATAGAGATCACCATAATCCAACACCCAGTGGGAACTATACATCATCATGAAACCTGTATAATTCTGAAATCAATCATACAAGCATGACTGAAATAGACTGTATGAGTCCAGTGCAGCCCGTAGTGTGCACAGCACACAGAACGTACATAATGGGTTGAATAATCAAAGTTCAAAGTAGACAAATTAAACATATTAACACTAATCTACAAAACACGTGCTCACATTAAGAGCTAATGCTTTGTCATAGGACAAAAATGACACATGTCAACAGTTCTCTTGCATGACACGGTTGTGCGACAAAGTATCCATTAGCCTTGGACTAAGTCATCTCTCAAAAACAGGTTCTGCTAACAGCTGAATCTGTCAGCACCACTGCCCTAAACATGCAGTGTTGTTGTTAGTAGGAATAAACACAAAAGCACCCGGGAGGAAGTGAACTAAGAAAGGGGAGGAGCCAAACTGAGTTCCTGTTTCTACACAAAAAAAGGAGGTGGTGCCCCCAGTTTCCTTTTTTTTAACCGAATGGTTTCCCAGATTGGCCTTTGAGTAATAAGCTTCCATCTGTTCTACACACTCACAACACTCATACCTCATATTCAAACCCGCTGTCTCCTGTTTCATCTTATGCACCAGGGCGGCTATTTCAATTCATTTCAACTTAATTGAATTGAATTCCCCTTAAAAGTCTGTGGGCTTTTAAGAGCATGTTTTTGTCCAAGACATTATCTGTCATCTTGTTTGACTCAATGTGTCTTTTGTAGTCATGTTGAGGGTTTGCTGTTTATTGTCATTCCTTATTTTTTGCTTTGACATCACATGAGATGTGTGTTTATCAGTCACAGGTTTTTAAAAAAAAAATCTTATCTAATATTTTTCTGATTCTGTTTGCTTTTATATTTTACAACTGTTATGAAGAATCAGAGAATCTTCTCATGTGAGGATTTCTTCAATTTCAAATATATTAACGACGTCATTGTTATCAGCCATTGACATGCTGAGATGCAGTCAATGCCCGAGGGCTGCAATGACAGAACAGCGGAGAACAACAGATTAATACTATTGGTACTGAGGAGAACTAAGAAGACCCTGAAGACTCCGAAGACTCAAGTAGGATACTAAGACTTTATTAGACTAAACCTGATTATTTAATACTAATACTTATTTATCACTGTTCTTGTCCTTGGTACAAGGACACCCAAATTATTTACCAAGGTTACTTGACCGAACTTAGGAACGATTACTTATAGAAGAACACGTCTTGACCATACTGTACGCCCTGGACGTGCAGCTAAATAAATAGATAGATAGATAGATAGATAGATAGATAGATAGATAGATAGATAGATAGATAGATAGATAGATAGATAGATAGATAGATAGATAGATAGATAGATAGATAGATAGATAGATAGATAGATAGATAGATAGATAGATAGATGTGGGTTGCTCCGCTCATCATTTCTACACTCTAATATGGAATGGATATACTACTTGATGGGATGATGATGTGTGGATGTATGGATGTATGGATGTATGGATGTATGGATGTATGGATGTATGGGTAACCTAAACCTCTAACAGGAAGTGAAGGTACAGCAGCACCGAAGAAGGCTTAATTGTACTTAAATCCAGGTGGTGGGAGGGGGAGAACATCTGGCTGTATCCAGAATAAGAACAGTATTCCCTCTAGTCAGTGGCAGAAGGAAGACAAGGTGTTTTATTCATGACGTTAGGTTGCACTGACTTTTCTTTAATTAATGATCCTACTTTTTAATCATATAGTCGCCTCAAGGCTAAAATAAATTTAAAAAGCAACGCTAATTTGGATCATGACAGAAGTAAGGTATGTGTTTGTGTGACTGTGCATGTGCTCTTATCAGAGACAAAATCAGTGGCCCAGTATAAATGCCTTATAAATAGTATTATTTCTGCTCAACTACAGCATGAACTAAAATCAACCAGATCAGTCTCTCTTTGAAACACCTCTAAGAAAAGGGTTATGTGTGAGCAGCATAGACGAGTATATTCTCAGTGTTAGCAGTATGCTGCTAACACTGAGAATGAATGGGAACAGGGAGGTGATCGAATGCCTAATCTGGAGGCTGGGAGCAGATTTGTATGCTGGACAGAACACAGCAATCACATTCCACTAACAGCTACAGTGGGAATATCTCTCCTCTCCTCTCCTCTCCTCTCCTCTCCTCTCCTCTCCTCTCCTCTCCTCTCCTCTCCTCTCCTCTCCTCTCCTCTCCTCTCCTCTCCTCTCACTTTCTCTCCAGGGACAGAGCTTTCTAGAATATAGATTACAAGACAGAATGGGAAAGGGAAAAGACTCCCAGAGGGATGCAGGCATATGCGAGGACCTGGATTATCAAGATTATATACTGGGAATGAAAGATGGTAGTCCCTGGACCAGGTTTGGTTTTCTAGGCCATTGGGACAGTCCAACGATTGACGACATCGCTCCATGGAGCGAGAGAGCGAGAGAATGTAATTCCGTATTTATACGACAGATATGTTGCAGTGCAGAAAAAAATAATGAGAAAACTGTGCTGTGAGAGGAATGGAGCAGTAAGCTCAATAAATATGCTGTTTTCAACGTGGCTTGTCGCCCACCCATCCATCCATCTTCCTCTCCCTCCCTCCCTCCCTCCTTCCTATAAGTATAGCTATAAACTCTGTCACTGTGTGGCTCTCTTTCTTTCTCTGTCTGTCTCTCTTCCTTCTCAAGTCAGAGGATACTTTCATCAGGTCATCACCTTCTCTCTCATTCACTCTCACATAATCTGACTCCATTTAAACTACGTCATTGATTGTGGGTGTGATTTATGACATTGAATATGGATCC
>NC_139962.1:11284124-11294124 GCF_963454915.1 Gymnoscopelus microlampas
AGCAGACCATCGGCTGGTCGTTGCGGGCACTCACGCCTGGAGCCGCTCGGGCGCAACTCCTCAGCCTCAAGGTCTGCTGAGTCGGCGCGCCTCCGTCATGGTCCAAAACTATACTTTATCGGCGAAAAAAAGTAGTCCGCGGATGACTGAAAATTCCCCTCTTAAATAAAGCCATTTATAATGAATCTCGCACAACTGATTGATTATATATTTATAATGAATGTCGGGCGAAATGTCTGGGGGTGGGCGAAATGTCTGGGCGAAACGTCTGGGGGTGGGCGAAATGTCTGGGGGTGGGCGAAATGTCCACTCATAAACACGGGCGAAATAGATTTAGGGCGAAATGTCTGGTTACCCATGCCTACACTGCACCGCCAAAATGGTGGCAACAGTTTGCAATGTGCACACAGATAGTTCAGCACGTGTGATATTTTTATACAACTAGATTCTGACAAGTCCCGTAAAAGACGCGCTGTGATTGGCCAGTAGTCACTTTGAGTGGCAGTTGGGGCAAACGCTCACCCCAAAACATGATTTACGATTCTCTGCCTATTGGTACATAACTCGGACGGCACTGAGTCGGCTGAAATTAACTTCGCAGCGCTCAGCACGACGACTCGCACGCTTAACGCTTTAGTTTGCTCGCCGGTGCCTCTCTTGGCTCAAGTTAAAAAAGGAATCTGCGGTTGTCGTAAAATGAGTACCGGAAGCAGGATATGATCACGGGGGGTCGGAATCGGCATTCCAATGCTCAGCGAGGCATGCCAGCGGCCCAGGTGCAGAATTATAGTTTAGGGGCCGTATTAGAATGTGACAATGCCCCCACTGTCCCCTCTGGGGGCGGAGTCCTTGTTTTTTCGTTTTTGCATTCAACCAATCGCAAGGCAGGCAGGGCGGGGCTTGGTAGAATCTAGTTACCATTAAATAATACGTGTTCAGCACCACTGGAGAGATCATGTCATTTGGAACCCCCCGGTGGCCTCAGTTCCTGAATATAGCCAACTCACTAAGGGTAATTGGTGAGCCTTGTACTTCACCAAGCCCTCCGCAATGGGCCGTAAACAGTTTTCACCCATTCATCAATCCACGCATGCAGATTCATTATTCATTATAAATTATTTTGTTTCAATATACCTTTTTTTGCAGGTTCATACAATACATGTGATCCATTTCTTGTTTAA
The DNA here is from genome assembly GCF_963454915.1 of Gymnoscopelus microlampas. NCBI lineage: Eukaryota > Metazoa > Chordata > Actinopteri > Myctophiformes > Myctophidae > Gymnoscopelus > Gymnoscopelus microlampas. Next base: position 11,285,306 of record NC_139962.1, read on the forward strand.
TTCATCCAGCATAATTCTTTTACATTACAAAAATGTATGATAAAAAGATCAGATAGTTATTAATTAGTTTTCATTTGGAGAATGAGCGCACCGCCACAGGGGTGTGAAGGAGACAAATCAGAATTAACAGAAATGCGTGCAAACTTTACTACTACTACTGATATTCCATGTTCCGCTTTTTTCTCTTTCCATTTTCCATTCATGTTCACTGAATATAGCTCATTAAACCATTAAAGTAATTAACAGCACTGTTGACAAATGATTGATGATGACTTAGCCAGATTTGTTTTTGGCAGTTGTTTAAGACGCAGAGGGCAGAGGAACAGATTATTTGAAAAGTGTCTGATTTGCGGTGATAATAATGTTTTTACCAGCCAGGATGTCCGGAGATAATTATATGTTCTGGTTTTTGTCATTAAAAAGGCCAAAGCGGCAATTACCAGCCTACCATGACCTCATAAATACACTCAAACACATACTGTACACACACATGTGCATGTTCATAACACAGTGTGCACATACACACATGCAAACACATACTGTACTGTACACACGCACACACGCACGCACACACACGTACGGACCCGCACACACACACACACACACACACACACACACACACACACACACACACACACACACACACACACACACACACACACACACACACACACACACACACACACACACACACACACACACACAGTAGAAAGCTGTCATATGCTCTAATCTGAGCTATAATTAGCTCCCTGGATAGTAAGGCAGTATGAGAATGGGAGCAGAGATTGTTTAAGGGACGAGTTAGACTTTCTAGCTCTCCGTGACATGATTATTTAAAAGAAATAATCACACAGTAACTCGATTTCTGCACCTCACAAGGTCACAGGTCACATTGCGGAGTAACCGAAAAGAAATGTCTGCGTATTGGATCTTATAAAATGGGGGAGGGGGTTTAATCTGCCCAATCGCGTGGTTGCCATGGCTACCCGAGTAGAGGTGAGGTGATAATGGCATAGTTGGGAACGGAGCCAGAGAGAACTGACAGAATAATTGAATTATCTTGTCATACTGTATACTCACTCACTGATGTTTCTGCCTCTCTCTCTCTCTCTCTCTCTCTCTCTCTCTCTCTCTCTCTCTCTCTCTCTAGGGTGTGTTGCACTGCACACCTCTGTGTTTACTTCCTGTGCGTCTCTGAAGTCTTCCAGCAGCGCTCCAGTTTCCATTTTTAAACCTGCTCGTGTTTTCTGCGTCAGAGAGTCCACTAAACGGGGGGCAAGTGGGCTGATGGCATATTGTACGCCCTTTGATAAGAGAAAGAAGAACATATCTTTAAATCCACTTTCACTGGACTTGAGAGTTAACAGCCTCAACTTCATCTTCACTGTGAATCTATTCTAAATCGTTTAACCCTTAAGACCTTAGGCCGATTCTACAAAATGTCTTCTAAATCCTAACTGTATTCTGAAAAAAACGTATGTTTCTATATCAGTGGTTCTCAAACTTTTTCATGTCAAGGACCCCCAAAATGATATGTATTTGGCCGCTGACCCCCATCTCAAAATATGTTGTTCCAGGGACCCCCAGAAGCAAATATTTGAGTTCAAATGTTCGCTTTAAAACATTAAAACAATATATCGTATGAGCTTGTATATCTGCTATTTTTTAATAGCCAAAGTGTAAAATAATGCTTTTTAGCATTAAATATATATTTTAGATATTGGATTTTTCTGTACATTTTTGTTGATTTATCACATTTTTATCTTGTTATCTTAAAATTGCCAAGAGGGTCAACTGAAGGTGGGCGGGCGGCCGGGCGGTGAGTGAGTGGGTGGGTGAACGTCACAAACGTAACATGCGGACCTGTGATGCGCACCGTTGTTCCGATCCACACCAAACTTGGCACCAACACTGGTCAGGGGTCTGCCATCAGAATAGCCACACCAGGGGCCACATGCAGGGTCCCCTGGGTGCCACAGGCGCACCGTTGCTCCGATCCACACCAAACTTGCCACAAACACTGTTCAGAGGTCTGCCATCACAATAGCCATACCAGGCGGCCCCTAGTGTGGCCACTGAGGGTGCCTCATTTGCGCAACAGAGGACTAGGTTTGAAGGCTGCTACGGGGCCTGAAAATCGAGTTTGGAAAATCTGCACTGTCTGATACTGTATGATTGATAATATCACAATTTAACAATTGAATACAAAAATGCATGTTAACCACATTGACCTTGATGACGTATTTTGGGCAAAGTTTCAAAAACTGTCAAAGTTTATATACAATCTACAATGCGATGCATTATGAGCTATTATGAGTATATTGACTACCATATTTTCACTATTGTCGTTCAACAAAGTGTACACAAAATATATAAGTCAGAGTAGGCGGAGCTCTCTGAACGTCTGGCTATGCGAGACTATGTTTGTGCTGACCTGCTTCCTGTAGTTGGCACTTGGCAGGGGTGTATACTACACCTGTAAGGACAAAACATGGCAAGGAGGAGAGTCCAACCCCTTACTGAGAACAGACATAGAAACGTCTATTTTGGGACATGTACTCGTCCTCTGTACTGTAGAGGACTAGTACCAATAATAGATGTTTCATATTATTCATAAAAGGGATGTTTGAAAGTACATTTTGTAGATAGATTCTCCAAATAAACTGTATTGTAGATTGATCACGTGGCATATTTTCTACAGAAAATACTTTTTGTGGCCATTTCTTGTCATTTCAATTTGAAACGTATGACATACAAACAGAACCGGATCGCAGTTTGATTAAAAAAGCTGATTTGCGCTGACAAACACCCAAACATCTTGAACTTGACATAATAGATACCTGTATGTGTCGCATACTATATAAAGTTTAAGTTGTGTGTGGGGGGGGGGGGGGGGGGGGGGCACACAATAACTGGCCAATGTTGGATACCGAAACCTGAACACGCTGACTGTCACTGACTGTCACTGCAATAACGCTCACCTTGCATAATGATTACTGTCAAGGTGCCCTTGAGCAAGGCAATTTGACCTGAGTAGCTGGTTATGGCCTTTCATTAGTACCTGCCTGGTACCAGCTACTTGGAGCAATTTGTTGAGTGCTGTGGCACCCAAAGTTCCAATGTGGGCCAAGTGAGGCTAAACCAAGAACAAATGGTGTCGTGTAAGGCTGCGTTGCACAGACAGACACACAATCATGGACGGAGACCATGGAATGGTAAGCACTTTCAAAGTGCTTTACAATTCACACACACATTCACACACAGATGGCAGAGGAAACCATGCAAGGCACCAACCTGCTCATCGGGAACAGTTAGGATTTCAGTGTCTTGCTCAAGGACACTTCGGCACTTAGCCGGGAGAAGCCATGGAGAAGCTTGTGAATCATGAATACTGTTCTTAAGGCTACCCATTATTCAACTATTAATTCATGGTATCTCTGTCTGTCTGAACACGTTTTTCTCCTCAGTGGGTTGAGCAATACACATGGGGATTGCCCATTAGCCTAGGAAGACAGCCACAAACACACATTTTCACTTTTCCCAAATTCAAGCAGTTTATTAGCGTTTTTGGAAGCTCTGTGTAACAAGCACCGCAGTTTCGGAGTTACTGCGCATGCGCGACCACGTGCGCATGCGTGCACACGGACACCTGAAGCGCTCTTTTCAGTAAACTACAAGGCACGGACAGGAGGACATCGGTTTCAAGAGTGGGTTGAGCAATTGATCTGAACTTACACACAGGGCTTGACCATTAGCCTAGGAAGTCAGCCACAAAGCCATTTTTCCCTTTTCCCAAAAATGTAAGCTGTTTATTAGCGTTTGTGTGAATTTTGCTGAGTTTGTTGTCGCGGTTACGGTCCCCCAGGCTGTGGGATCTGCTCTGTCTGCTGTCACAGTTACAGTCCCAGCCAGTGAGTGGACTTAGCTACGGGGCTACACAGTACACACACTCACACAACGCCACACACAGAAGAACGGCAGCAGTAGCGACAGCAAGGACTTTGATTTTGGAGCTGTGTCCACACTATGCGTATTATGAGCGGAGGAGCACTTTGGTGGGTTTAGCTACGGGGCCACACAGTACACACACTCACACAATGGCAGCAGTAGTGACAGCGCTACAGTTATAAAGGACTCATTTTTGAATCAACGCCACTGTCGCCACACACATTTTTATTTTGTATCATTGTCTGTTGCACTGTTGTTTGTCCATTTGTTTGAGTGTTGAATGTTTAAAGGGATTCTAGGCAACATTAAGCCTAAATTTAAAAAATATTTATATATATATTTTCGCATTTTTTTCCCTCTATCAGTCACTATATAATGATGCTGGGGTGTTTTCCTGCACAGTCTGAAACTTTCTGAAATCCGTATTTTTCCCTACTGTTTATGTTTTGACATCCGGGTATCCCGGACATAAATGAAACGCACGCATGTGCGCGTCCGTGCGTGTCCGTGTCCGTGTGAACTGTTGGAGTGAAACCGAATGGAACCGAGTGCAGCCGACAAAAATGGAACGAGCCGCCATTGTTTTCTGCTGCACTGTTTTTACTTTTTACTTTCGGTTTTAAAACGCTCTCAAACTTGGAGGGGCGGTGTTTGACAACAGTTTTTTTCTTTTTTTGATCTCTGAACTTGCCTAGAATCCCTTTAATGGAAACCATAATGGAAACAATCCTTTGGCTTTTTGAGTATCATCCATTTTCCGTCTTTTTTTACTTATGTTGTACTGCTGTACTTTAAAAAATGAGTCAATAAAATATTAAATCAATCAAAGACCCATATAATAGGGCATTGAACTATTAAGAAACATAACCTAGATGTTTTAAATGGGAAATTAATCATTGCTGGGCAACTGCAAGGCCTATTTCTTGCTTTAATGTTTCCAAAAAATGTTTTTGATAGGCTATGTAGGTTAAAATGGAGATGTCCAGATAGCTTTAGCGTTAGCTAAGCCCTGTTTAGGCGGAGCACAGAGGGCTGTTTTCATGGGGCCATTGCTTGATGACGATTACCTCCAGGGGGGAGGGGAACTAAGAGGGGGGTCAGGTAAAAGTAGAAAAGCAAACTGAGTAAAGTAGAGCAGAGGCTTGACGAGTGTTGAGGTAACTTTGAGCAAGTCACTCCAGTCACCAACCATAGGACACTGAGGTCAGGCAACTTTTTCTGGATACATATTTAAAAATACCCTCCCTGGTCTGGCTGAAGTACAACTGAGGACCATACCACAAAAAAAAGTAGAAGAAAAGAGTTGAAAAGCCTTACTAGTTACACCTGGATCAAAGGGCTTTGAACCAACTTGCCATCCTAACATTAGATCGCCTCACTACTGGGGCTAAAACTTAAGTATATTTTGTGAAATGTATTTATTTGTGTATTTTGTTTGCTCCAGACAGTGACACTTGTGTACTTTTTTACTCTAGTGAAGCACCTCACCCTACCTTGATATCCAGGCCGTTACAGTTGAGGCTCATCCCGCACTCGTCTGTGATCTCTGTGATCTCTGACAGGTCATCGTCCTCAAACTCATCCAGGCTGATGTCATGGGTCAACCTGCTCGCATGGGGGAGGACGAGAAGAAGAAGGAGCAAGAGGGAGGAAGAGAGAGAAAGGAGAAGAGACATGGTCAGGCAGATATTACTTTAGGGCACCCGCTGCCAGTGACACTTGTGTACCCGCTGCCCACAAGCCGTGGATTTCTGCCCATTATCCGTGAATTAGGGATAAGGGAGCTGGCACTGTCCCTAAATGCTATGGAGAAAGTGTAAAGCGGAATCTAAAAGCACCCGCAATGCCAACTTGGTTTGGTAGAGCGAGCGCCTGCAATGGATGTCTGGAGACGGCCAGGAAGCCCAACGCGGCACAACATTCAAAGACTCCCTCTCTCTACTAATTGTCAACAAATCTCTGTGATTCTATTTTTCCTATAATCAGCAGAAGGGAGAGTGTCAATTCCTTGTGTCAATTGTGTTTATATAAGATGATAGTCTATTCAAAAAAAATTTGTGTGCGTCGCGCAATGCAATGCTCTCCAAATTACACACGTCAGTTTTATTCATCGATTACGCAAGAAATAATGAACTGATTACAAAAATATAAAATTCTCTCTAATCAGTGTGGTCAGGGGTTCTCAAACATTTTTGGCTCAGGGCACCCCTGTAAGTAATGTTTTCATCCATGGCACCCCTGAATTTTTACATTGTTACTTTGTAGCACCTTACATTTATGTCATATTACGGTATGTCAATATTTCGCCCCAAAATACAGCATGCCACGAGGAAAACTTGAGAGAATGATCTGTTTCCATTATGACAGATTGAAAATAACTTTATACTTGACGGTTAACCACTTGCACCCCAGTATCCCTATACTGGGGGGAACATTCGCCAAAAATAGCCGATCGGCAATTTTTTGGCGAAGAGATTTGGTGTAGATTGAAAAAGAACGCACCAAGTACAGTGCAAGTAAAAAGTATAGAGGGTCGAAGCGGTTAAACTGAAGTGATATTGATCAATTTCGAATATTATCAAAGTATCCTGTGGCACCCCTGGACTTGCATCACGGCACCCTAGGGTGCCAGGGCACCCACTTTGAGAACCCTGGTGTAGGTGATACGTATGTCTATCAAATGTGGTTTTATTGAAAGGCAATCAAAGGCTAGAGCTTTCGGGTGAATGGTTACCATGTTAAATCCCCACAGTGCGCTGTTGAGGTTGCCAGAATTTGCGAGAGGAATAAGCAACCAGGTCTATGAAAACAAGCCCAAAAGAAGCGACTATAATAGGCCACATGAGCACTTCAAACCTATATATGTCGGCCATTAAACAATGTGCATATTTATATAAGTTAGCTATTTGAAAATAGCCGATCTACAAGCTCACAACCGTTCTACCATTATTTACAAGCAACTTTACAGAAAAACAAGCCCAATGTGGCTGGCAACACTGCATAGAGGGAGAGAGCAGAGCGTAAGATTGCATTGGGGATAATGGTTTGCGCAGTCTTCTCTGCCATCTGGCACGGTGATTGGTTTTATTATTGTAACGCCCAAACCACACCTATGCATAATGCATAATGGGTAGTGCAGGTGTTTTGCGGGTAAGGCAGGTGTCCCAAACTAGCAACTTTTGCGGGGGAACGCCCCTTGCCTTGTCCTAAATCCCAAATTAGTGGATTTGGCCATTTCGGCTCTTTATAGAGCCCTGAGGGTTAATGGGTCTACAGTATTTTTAAACTCTCAGAGTTGAACTAACACTCAGGATGTTGCCGTGTGAGAAGTACCAGAAGGACTGACTTGGGGGAGCAGGACTGTCATGTTCATCTTATCTCTAGATCTTAAGCCTGCATGACAGTGCTTAAGATCTGTCTGACACCTGTCAAGGACACCTGCAGGGCAGGGGAGGTCCGTCTGTCTGCATGTCTATCTATCTATCTGTCTGTCTTTTGCTGTCAACCTCTCTCTTCTGACTATGGCTATAAAAGCTCAATCCATCCAAAAGCGGTGTAATAAGCAATTTTAAAGTACTTTGGTCCATAGAGAACATGTATTTCAATGAAGTGTAACTTTTATTAGTAATGCTTTAGGCTTCGTCCACACGTACACGGGTATTTTCATAAACGTAGCTTTTTATATGCGTTTTGGGGGGTTCGTCCACACGCAAACGCGTTTTTGCTCCATGTAAACGCATCTTTTGGAAAACTCCTGCCACAGTGTAGATTTTTAAAAACTCCGGCTATGTGTTCCCGTGTGGACACGGTAAACGGAGTTTTTGCAATCGTTTTGTAACGTTTAGCCGTTGTCGTGTGGACAGAGAGATTTTTTTAAACAGGGCCGTGTAGACGCGGAGGTTTTCAAAAACGAAAACGAAATATCTGCGTTTATGAAAATACCCGTGTACGTGTGGACGAAGCCTTAATCTGAGTTCCCAGACGTTTTCGCCAGCTCTCGCATACAAACGGGAGGGGCGAGGAAACTTCTGGGCCAGAGCCCTGGTATTTGTGCGCAGGATGTAACTTACGCTCAGAATCTGAGCGGACACGCCTCTTACCGGTCTGAGAGCTGTGCAACTCGTCTAAACAGTCCGACGAGAGGCAAACAGCAGTACACAACAATGGCGGCCGCAATTTCTCAAGGAGAAATTGCTTCCCGTCGCTCCTATTTACATGCAACACCCACTGCATGTGGATCCCGCCCCCTTTTCTTCATTGGCTGTTGATTTGAATCAGAACGCAGTGGCCGCGCCCCTGCTGTACAGGCTCTGAGCCGACGTCTCCCAGACTAGCAATGCTTCAGACTGCCTATTCAATATTACAGTAAATAATACAGACTGTGTATTTGCTTCGATGAGCACACTTGTCTTCAAGCAAATAAGAAAACAAGCAATTCAAGTGACATTTTTAGTGAATTATCCATGGGCCAGAAACCATGCCATCACTGTCATTATACAACATCAAAACAAATGATTGAATCCCTTAGGTGACCTGTTAAATGCGCTGGGGTTACAGTATAGACATTAATCACTGCAAAAAAAAGAGTATCTGTTAAGAGAACACTGCCCATATTGCAGCGAAGTGAGCAATAAAACGTCTAATTTCAATGTGTAGAATCATGTTGAAGTGCGCCTGCCAGGATAAGCTGGGTGTGTACTGTGTACTGCTGGTCATTACTCTGATGTCAGAATATATCATCCAGCCGGCTTCCCCTGGATTCAATTAGCATCCAGAAAACAAAGCTTTCATTTTCCCTGGCCATAATTATCTCTTTACCCTGCTGCCTCCTGTGCCCAATAGAGACACAACAAAGGACAGAAACAGACAGA
>NC_139962.1:11299124-11301624 GCF_963454915.1 Gymnoscopelus microlampas
CTTACAGTATAAGTAATGTAAAAACATTGCATAACCTACATGAGCAAGATTAAGTCGGTTATTGGTTCTAAATGCCGGTTTCGATATATTTTCGGTTAATTGCCCAGCCCTATATGCACTATATATTACAGCATGACGGGAGACGGGTGACTCAGCGGATATCTGAAGTCCAGGTCAGTCAGAGATTCCCAGAGTCGGTGTCACTGTCAAGGGAAACGTGAGCAACAACACAGTGGATGTCTGGCCATAGTAACAACCATCTAACTGTGACATCACTCTGACCTTGCTTCCCTTGCACCGTCCTCCTGCGCATCCACATACAGCTACATGGCATTTCTATCAGTCGCCCTTCAGTCTGAATTGTTTTAGCGAAATGACTGGGGTTTTATCAATATAAATCACATTTGGTGATGAAGATCTACTCATAGCCCATTGAAATGCTCAATATTTTCCACAATGAGCTTCAGTGGTCGGTCGAACACGACCATAGAGATCCCATGTCTATAATGCACTATACAAATATTTATAGTGCAGTATAATATGCTTATAACACTTATAGCACTCATGAATATTCACAATGCTTTAACGATAATCATATAAAAAAAACAATGATATAACAATAATCATAATACTTGATGAGCATGATTAAAGTGTAAAGTATATGAGTGCTTAAAACTATATATTTCTTATAATCAGTGTTAAAAACAAGATTATAATGCATTATAAATATTTTTATGATGCATTACAGACTCAGATAGAAAAGTAGAAAGTGTTACCAACATAACATCTTCTATATGGGCAGAGTAAGTCACAAATTGAAACCTGGTGGGTTAAATCTGTGCACATTTCACACCACGTTATCAATAATGTCTTGTTTTGTTTCATAACATTTTGTTAACTGTTCATTAAAGGATGACTTCACCGCTTTTCAACCTATCTTCATATAATAGGTCCTCACTAATACTCATGATAAAATGGTACCATTTTTTTCTACTCGGTCTGTGTCTCATAGGAGGGCTGTGGACAGTCCAGAGTCCCGTCTACCAGTGACATCATCAATGGGGAATCCAAGCTAAAAAAACTGCAGGCTTTCTATTCCTGGAAAGTTGCAATGCAATAAAAGAAGCCATTGTTCCCGTGTTAATAAAAATCTAAATAAAAAATGTGAAATCTTGTTGGAAAAAAAAATCATGCCTAACGATGATGTCACTGGTAGACAGGTTTCTGCACTGTCCACATCCCTCCTATGAGACACAGACCAAGTAGAAACAAATTGTACCATTTTATCATGAGTATTAGTGAGGACCAATTATATGAAGATAGGTTGAAAAGCGGTGAAGTCGTCCTTTAACCACTTATGTGGTTAATCCTTCTTGTCCTATACTGTCTCCCTGGGTATAAAAACAGTTGCCTCTCGCCTCGCATTTTACATTTTGAGTTATATGAACACTCAGCACTGAGGAACACTGGACATCTGCAGTTTTATCTACGATAATTGTCTGGGGGGTTTGTCCGTTATGTTGTTTGAGATATATATATTTTTTTACACTGCTTAAATGCTACATGCTACTCCTTCTGTTGTTGTGAGTAAGTAACGTGTATCCTATTACAACCACATCTCCCCTCAGGAATCAATGAAAATTCAATTTCGTCTTGAGAAGAAACACAAAACTACCCATTAGAATTGGGTTCACACAGGTCACGTTAAAAAGATTTTCCACTTAAATGGTAATACCTGAATGAGGGACAAAGATTTGTCCACCCCTTTCCCTTTCTATCTGTCCACCCGTCCGTCTACCCCCCCCCCCCCCTCTCTCTCTCTCTCTCTCTCTCTCTCTCTCTCTGCCTGGATGAAGGGCAGTCTGACCTCACCATCAGACCGGTACTCTGTAAACCACAGGCTTGGCACCCACATTAGTCTTCACACTGACAACAGGACATTATTTACTGCTCTTTGTCTTTTTAATACCCAAACAGCCTGCAAGGTCAGGCATAGAAGCACTTTTATCAGACGAGATGACGAGTTGAGGCATTGAGACATGATGCTATTGAAAAAAAAAAGTCAAAGTAAAAATAAAAATAAATCCAGGTTTCATTTCAATTAAAATTCAGGATTCTGCTGTGTAATTGAAGTAAGCTCAGTAATAGTGCCTGGATGTACATTTGTTTACCTGCAATGTGTTACATTGCATCATGAATCATTTGCTTAGCATGCTGTCACACTCTACGTCACCCAGAGAGGTAACTGCTGTCTCACACATACAGTACTGTCCCCATCCTCCCTGCCATATTATAAAGTTTACACACAACCATCTGTTAACGTTATTTTGAACACAACACACTTTCACTGCTCACTATGGAGCATGCTTTTACATTTACCTCTGTGCGTGCGTGCGTGCGTGTACGCGCGCGTGTGTGCGATGTGTGTGTGTGTGTGTGTATGTGTGTGTGTGTGTGTGTGTGTGTGTGTGTGTGTGTGTGTGTGTGTGTGTGTGTGTGT
>NC_139962.1:11304124-11391624 GCF_963454915.1 Gymnoscopelus microlampas
ATTAGGCCGCAGACCCCCATATGAAAGCAGGATTTTGAAGAGAAGATGTGTATAAAAATATGTCTAACTTATTCAAAATTATTCCAAGATTTTTCAAAATATTTGAAAGAAGAAGCCAAAGTATAAAATAGGGTTAAAGGGGTTAAACTGATAGCGATGCCATCAGTTTAACCCCCCTGGAGCTGGAGCCCCCCTGGAACCCCCTCAAGGACCCCACTTTGATAATAACTGGCCTACAGAATTAGTTTCATTCACCCATGTGCTGCAAACCTCACACCAATCCACCAGAACCAAAATAGTCCCATTCATTCTGACCATGCAGTTTATGGACAAAGCACAAGTAATCCTTAAAAATCCTGGAACACTCTGGACAGCTTTTTGCTCCTAATGACAGAGGAAGAGACCAGAGTGGAGAGGAGGTCGCCTGGCAACGGCCACAGCATGGCAACGGACAAAGCAACAATACAGCCATACGGCTGGCCGCCGGCAACCAGCCAGTGCCTGTAGTGCTTACACCTATCCCAGGAAGCACACACACGCACGCACTCACTCACGCACGCACGCACGCACGCACGCACGCACGCACGCACGCACGCACGCACGCACGCACGCACGCACGCACGCACACACACACACACACACGTCTAAATGAACTATTTCCTTCCAAAAACTAGACAAGTAGCATGTCTTTTTTTAAACTAAAACGAACATTACTGACCCTGTCAATCTAAATGGGTGACATTGCTTATAGGGTAACTAGAGTTTCGGGGGGCTACGCCCCCCTCAACCCCAGCCGCGCACGGGGCCCAGCGTGGCCGTGTGTATATTGGGGGACCCAAATTGCCGGAGTGAAAGTGTGGAAAAGTTTTTTTGAAAAAGGAAAAAATTTGAAGAAATAATATTTGTTATGTTTCAGGGGGTCCACAGGGGGTCCGCGGACCCCCTGATGGTCCACTGACCCCCTGTGGAGTGTTGGGACGCGCGGGGACACCCCTGGAACATTGCGGACCATTTCGGTGTTTTTTTTTTTTTCATGAAGGTGGTTGCTTGTTTCTGGCGCAGGCTGTGCAAACCTGGCAACCCAGCGCATGCTGCCGCACGTTTAAGTGGCGTCGCGTCATGAGGGTCAGTGGGGCCGTGGCTCGGTCAGTGAAGACCCTGTAGTGCGGATGATATGTGGCATAGAGGGGCAGATTGTAAATCCACAGAGGAAACATCCGTGGGCTACCATTGGTTCAGCGATGTGTGCGGTGGCCCTGCGGCCCCTCCTCCTCCACCAATGTGCAGCAGTGAGAGCCCTGACGTCACAACAATTGGAGCGATGGGCACTGCACTGTGGTTGGTTAGGGTACACCTAGGGCCCAGGTAGAACCCAGTTAAAGCCTGCATGGGCAAACCCAGTTAGGACCCGCCTTGGTCCCACATAAACATGGCTAGTTGGGGCCCACCTAAGGGCCAGGTAGAAGCTACTTATAGCCTGCATGGGCATCGCAGTTGGGACTGAAGTGGATGCCGCTGACATTGCTGACATGGGGTCCATATGGTTTAGCCCACCTTGAAACCATATGGGAACTACGCTGGCATGCTGGCTGTAATGCAAACGCTGCATCATACCTGCAGTGTGTAGTTTGATGTTGTGTGTGTAGCAGATATACCTGCAGTGTGTAGATCAATGTCCATAGGAAAGTCAATGCCCAGCAGTGTTTTTTTTCCCCAGCAGAGTTTCTAGGGTCTCTGTGTCTCTCTGGAAGAGGTTGCACATGAACTCTGCAGCCGCACTGAGGCGCTCCAACACAAACATTCTGACATTAAGCTGCTTCACACAACAAACATCAGCACCACGCTGCTGTTTGTCCAAAAGACACATGTCCTCTCCCACCGACGTCATGTGTTCATTTATCGACAGCCGTACAGACTCCTTTTGACACATTTTACGTCGTTTATGCAGCTCTCACTGACTCTCCACATCGGGCTGTTATTTTGCTGCGATCAAGTCAACGATGTGAGAGATTAGCTATCACAGACGGACGGACAGGGGGTGAAACATAGTCTTGCGCCATGCCTTTCGGCCTGGCGGAGACAATAAAAAACCGAAAGTAAAGGAAATGGCCATTTCTGCAACAGAAGTAGTCAATAAACTATGCTATGAAAACATGGGCGACATTGGCAAAGAATGTAAGAAAGAGGCAATCATGTAGAAAATAGCCGATCTCCAAGCTTACAAAGCCTGTCAACGTGAGGCGTTTCGAGCTTGTAGATCGGCTATTTTCACAATATTTACTTGTGGAACGGAGTCAAACAGAATGGGGGGGGCCCAGATCAAGTACGTGTATTTGGGGGGGGGGGGGGGGCGGCGGCGTGAAAGGGTTGATAAACACTGCTCTAATCGGAGCGAAATTATCTGAAATTACTACATGACCATAATGCAGCGTAACATGCGTTGCACGGGGCGGTCCTGCCATTACGTTAGTTACTGTAGTTGCTGTGGAGCGACATAGTTCTCCAGAAGACACACACAAACATACACCATCTACAATGGACGAACTGAGCAGCAATATAGACATTCACCACACGAACGTGCATTGTTGACAAAGTGATTGCACAGCCGCTGCAGGCATGACAACCAGGTTAGCGTTAGCGACATGGCAGCTATCACAGCGCCCTGTCCGTCGTGCTGCAACTGCCTGTGATGGCTACAGCAGTAACAGCAAGCTGTCTGCGATGCCATTGTCTGGAGACTGCTCTTAGCGTGACACGACCAATGAGAGTGAGCGCTGTAGTTGTTGCTAAGATACGGTGGCGTCTCTGCCCCATAGCTTGTAGATCTCTCACACATGATTGGCGTAGGCTGCGTTGCCAGGTCTGACTGTGTGTCTAAGCAATGGTCGGCTTATTTTTGCGCGCCTTTGGGCTCGTTTGCATTGTGCGCACGGCAGCGCTTGTTTAGCGTACGTCAGCGCGACGTGGCAACGGCCGTGGCAACGTGAAAGGTGATTGGCTGGTGAAAAGAAACACCCGACGTTACACCAGACATGGTGCCTGGAGAAAATGGTGACCAAAAAAAACAGTTTGGAAAAAAAGGAAAAAAAACCCGCAGCGGCTGGCTGGTGTTGTGGTGATGAGGTCGTGCGCACGGTAAACGGTACGAAGCTGTCTCCCCTTCCGTTTTGTCCGACATTTGGTGAGTAGAATTAATTATGTTGCGCGGTGGAAACGGTGTAGTGAGCAGTGAGATGTCCCCTACGCGAGGCGTAAATTCATCGCGGCCGCCGTGGCGAGTCAGTAGGCGACATGTGGTCTGGCGGTGCGTTGTTTATTCGATAACAGAGCTGTGGGGTGTCACCACCGAGGGTGCGGAAGTTGCTCGGCATTTATATAGTTAGATGGCAGGTGTGATGTTTAACAACATAACATAATAAAAAAGTGGATCATTCATTTTAGATGTGACTCTCTGATTCTTTAAAGTTAAAGAAAATATAAAATATCCCAGGATGAAGTCTGACTCCAGAAAAGGCCTGTCTAGGTTTTTCATGTTATTTTGGTAAAGCTTTATACATGCTTATTTGTCAGGTGTGCTGTCGTATGCAATTTTGATGAATTGTTGTACCCTTTAGTAATTTAATAGTCACAAACACACACACACACACACACACACACACACACACACACACACACACACACACACACACACACACACACACACACACACACACACACACACACACACACACACACACACTCACTGATCTGAACTATCCACATTTGAGGCAGGGCACACTTGTATGAAAATGAGAGTAAGACGATAAGGTGAAGATAAGGATAATTCCTTTTAACAGGTCGTTCATGAAAGTCCTTGCGGTCTTGTTTCCAATGAGAACCTGTGAGCAATTACGGGTTAAGAGTCTTGCTCAGGGACAAATTTCATTTCATCGACACATATGCTGACCTGGCCTGGAATCGAACCTGGGGCAACCAGGGCCTCTGGCTCCCTAGGCGGGCTCACTAACCATTCACTAACCATTCAGCTATGGCCGCCCCCAAGATGACAAAGAGACAGGCATTAGAAGAGGAGGATTCTGTGACATTTGGTCCAGATTTGGTCCTCCAGCATGAAAACAACAAATGATTTGAATAAATCATATGCCACAGGCTTCTCTGCCTTATCTATACAGCATGTGAACATGTGTAGAGGAAATTCCACTGAATGGAACAAATCAGCCTGTAGCCTATTACAGGGTCTGCATGTGTGTATTGTTTTCCCTATATTCTTTACGCGACTAATTCAGTTGATGCCACATTATTTGATCAGCAAACTGATAAAAAACTAATATTGTATCTAAGACCAGTAACCGTTCATCTAATATCATTTACTAAGTACAGTGTATTCTGGTTCAAATAAATATCCGTTGTGTAGTATTCCTCCATGGAGTGCTCTGAGGCTGGAGCAGAGTGTTTACAAGACGCCATTGTACAACTGAGGAAGGGGAAAGAATTAAGGCTGAACGAACTCTTCGAGAGACAGAAAATAGTGGCAGAAAATGTGCATTTATTTAAATACCTCCACTTTCCCACAAGATTAACACGGACCTCATTCTCCCCTCTTCCTCCAGTGACTATGGCAATGAAGTGATTTTCCCTAGAAATGCTCTCTGAACGGCCTGTTAGAGCGCGTGTCAGGTTCTTGATCCGACCGGAGCTTCTTAGAGGACGTAAAGGACTACTTCACCCATTTTCAACCTATCTTCATATAATTGGTCCTCACTAATGCTCATGATAAAATGCTACAATGTTGTCCTACTCTGTCTGTTTCTCAGAGGAGGGCTGTGGACAGTTCAGAAACCCGTCTACCAGTGACATCATCGTTAGGAAGGTTTTTTTTTCCCAACAAGATTAAAAAAAATGTATTTAGATTGTTATTAACGTGAGAACGATGGCTTCTATTATTGCATTGCAACTTTCCAGGAGCAGAAAGCCTGCAGTTTCTATAAGTATGGATTCCCCATCGATGATGTCACTGGTAGACGGGTTCCTGAACTGTCCACAGCCCTCCTCTGAGACACAAACTTAGTAAAAAAATTGTACCATTTTATCACAAGCCTTAGTGAGGACCTATTATATGAAGATAGGTTGAAAATGGGTGAAGTCGTCCTAAGGTCTGAAAGGCATCCGAGTGTTACGCCGAATATTATATGGTGACTAGGGGTGTTTCACGATACAATACACGATATTGGGCTCACGATATCGATACGATACGAGATATGGCAGTTTTTTATTATGAAAATATATGGGGGGGGGAAAGAAAATGCAAACAAATACTTCTGCTTTAGCATTATTATTATTGCAAATAAAAGTAGTGTTTTATTTTTTTTCCAAAAACGCCACAACGATACATATCGTCACGAAAACGTATCACGATATATCGCGGGACGATATATTGGCACACCCCTAATGGTGACCTATAGATTTCTGTTCCGCCCGCTGGCTGCAGACTTGTTCCAGTGGACGAGGTTTCCAGCAGACGAGGTCAAGTGCTGTCAATCGGCCAATCATCAAAAGGTTGCGCAAGCGTCACTTTTCCTTCCCGTCTATTCATTAGCCTTCGGCTGTTTCACAGCCTGCGGCAAAAAAAAAGCTCTCCGCTGATCTTTCAGGCTGTAAGAACACAGTAAACTGGCAATATGTAATTTCATTACGCAATGCTTTTATAATGTTGTTGCTGTCGGGCATACACCTTGATTTTTTTGTAAATGAATGCCCTACTTTATCATACAACAGTGTTAGATAGATAGACACCAGGCTACAGTGTCCTCACAACATAAAGAGAGAGTTGGTGTCAAACCGTGCAACCGTACAATCAGTGCAATGCAATGAAAAGAAAAAGTGACAGTGTCCCAGTGTTGATTTTGTTGACTAAAACTATGGTGAAACATGTTCGTCGACTACCTTTTTTCACTGCCAAAAACTAAATAAAAACTAAGCTATGATGACTAAAACTAAGACTATTGACAATTTCGTCGACAGATAAAAACTAGACTAAAATGTTAGTGAGTGACTAGTGGAGAAGAGATCCAGCAGAACTAAAAGACAAGTCATTTTATGTTTGGTTGCGCTCGGGTGTTGCGCTCTGAAAATAGCAGATCTACAAGCTCACAGTGTGAGCTTGTAGATCGGCTATTTTCAGCATGCAACCGAGTGTAAAATCAGCCATTATGACGCCATCAAGGCACCGCCAAAACACATTTTAGTCGACTGAATCAACTGTAGATTTAGTCAACTATAATCTTGATATTTTATTTTTTCTATGATATTTTGTCGACTGAAACTAGACAAAAACTAAAACATTTCAGATGACTAAAATATGACTAAAACTAAATGGAATTCTATTCAAAAGACTATGACTAAAAAAACGAAATCAAAATTTGCTGTCAAAATCAACACTGATGTCCACAGTGTCCACAGTGCAATCAGTACAATAACTACCTAATCATCATTAGAGGTCAGAGTCCTTGGTAAATCTTTTATTCAAAGTTATTTGACACTTGACCTGGCAGAGCGACCAACGTGTGTCTCGTTGTAAATCCTCATACTGTAGCTACCGGCACAAAGGACATGCCAAGTCTCATACAGTTTCACCCGGGGAGGGGTAGGTGAATCTATTGTCTGTTTCCTCTCCTTGCTCAGATGCCCCACTGTATCTAGGTGGAGGGGGTGGGAGGGGTTTCCCATGATTCTTCCTCGCTGTACGCACCTCCTCCACCCCCTCCAGTGAGGTCCCTACGACAGAGCCCGCTCTCCTCACAGAGCCTGTTTTGGTTGTTAGTGTCACCCGCTCTGTTGTGACCCCGCGTCGCTCACAACGCGTCGCACTGATCTGCTATTTTCAGAGTGCAACACCCGAACGCAACCTAAAATAAAATGACTTGTCTTTTAGTTCTACTGGATCTCTTCTCCACTAGTCCCTCACTAACATTTTAGTCTAGTTTTTATTTGTTATTTGTTTTATTTTAAGAAATTGCCAATATATTTAGTCTTAGTTTTAGTCATCGTAGCTTATTTTTTATTTAGTTTTTGTTTAGTTTTCGTCAGTGAAAAAAGGTAGTCGACGAACATTTATTTGTCATAGTTTTAGTCGACAAAATCAACATTGAATAACAATAACATAGATTAGATTTGCTGATGTGATCTCACGTACAGTATTTGTTGCGGCGTTAAACGGCATGACGGTGCAGTGCCTCATTAAAACATTCAGTCAACACAAACAATAAATAAAAGGATCTACACACATAATACATATATTACACCTCCTACTATGGTACTCCTCCAGCACAGTCGAGTGTGTCTGGAAACTAGACTATAGCTACAGTATCATTTAAATGGTGCTAGAAGCTTGCTGTTCTGCCAGTTTGTTAAGTCCAATTGGAGCAAGTGTATCTAATAAGATGGTGAGAAACTAAATGAGGCTGTTTGGCTGTATTGTATGTATGTGTAAAAGTGTGTTTATGGGGAGAGAGAAAGGAGAAAGAGAGAGAGGGAGAGAGATAGAGTGATAGAGAGAGAGTGAGAGAGAGAGAGAGAGAGAGAGAGAGAGACAGAGAGAGAGAGAGAGAGAGAGAGAGAGAGAGAGAGAGAGAGAGAGAGAGAGAAAATGGGGGAGGGGAAGTGTGCCAGCTATTGGGTGAATTTCCTTGCATCAGCAGAAACGAGCAGCCAGTCAATATTCAACAGAAACAGAATCACAGCAATTACTGGCCATCCCCTGTCTGTAAAACTCAAATTCAGCTCCATTTCCATATAATATCTGCTAATTTTATCTCTGGCCCTCTCTCTATCTGAGGGTGAATTATAGATGAAATACTAAGGGTCAATAATACACATAGATATACTGTAAGCTACTGTACACGCTTTTCTTCCGCAGCAGAATCAGCCTCCCTCATCCACATCTTTGTCATAATCTGTTTTTATGGTGTGTCCTCTATTTTTCACTTCAACATGTGAGTCCTCCTCAGCCTGTCCTAAAAGCTGTCAAAAGTCACCACATCTCTGTTTACAACAACAACAATCACACCGATTCTACAACTATAGGACTCTAGCAGCGGCTCCAGGTTAAACACCAACTCAACTCATCTAGCCTAATTGTTTGTTGAACATTTTAGTGTGCTGTCATGTTCTCATATTTTGCACTAACCACTATGCGTGTGATGTGAACAAAAACAGAGCTGCAAACAGCAATGATTGGGCACAGACGCCTTTGTTACACATTGAGACGCGACGGCAAGCCAACCGCACTGTTACCACAAATCAACACAATATAGGCTCTATGCACAGCCACCATACTGGAAAGAAATTGGGCCTCTTCCTTACTTCCTTCACAGGTGTTTCGAATAATACTAATGAAGGCTCTGTTCCATTCAAACTGTGTGTATTGTGCATGTTGGCTCACTGGAAACACTCTGCTACACCAGTGGGTCTCAAATTGTGGTCCAGGGACCCCTCATGGTTCCTTGAGGGGGTTCCAAATGGACCCTTACAGGTGTGTAACTCTGAGAGTGTCCAAATGGAACCAAATGGACCCGTAACAGTTATGGGGTCCTTGAAATCAAAAAGGTTTGGGAACCACTGTGCTCCACTAAATGGAACAGAGCCTTCATTAGTATCATTGGTAACACCTGTTAAGGCAGTAAGGAAGGGGCCCAATTTCTTACCAATATGGCTGCTGTGCATAGAGCCTATTCCAAACCTATGATTAATTTGTAAAACCTCCTGTTGTCAGAGGCTGGCGGCATAACTATGAGTATGAATGGGCCGGTAGATGTCTTCAGACAGGGACTCTCATCAAACTTGAGAATACACAAAGGATCTCACCATAATTTTCAGTTTGTTACAAACTGAATAAATGTGAAAGGTACCAATTCCTAGTGAGTGAGGGGAAAAGATACAGAAAAACATAGGGAGACATTTTGCTAAATCCCAATACTCAAATATCTGCCTCCTCGACTCCGTCCCCCTTCACATGACAACCAACCCTCCCGGCTCCGGAGTAGTCCAGCGATGCAGCGGTGTGACACGTCATAAATAATTGCTGTCGTCGCATCAAAATGATGCTGACTGAGTGAGGAGCATTCCTTAAAGTGAACCTGATCGATAAGGGGCAAGGATACGATTCAAGTGGAGGACGCAAGGAGGTTTGAGTATTGGGATCTGGCTATTGAGAGTGAATAAGATGGTGGAGGGGGAAGAGTGAGTGAGAATGAGTGAGTGGGACCGTCAGAGAACGAGAGAAAGAGTGAAGAGAGAGCTCAGACCAGAGCTTGCTCTAATCCTCTGAGGGAGCTCAGGTTACATGTCACAGGCACATTTGTCATCGATTCCAAATGAATAGATCGACGGGAGGATGCATTGCGGTGGGGACCAGCTCCACACACATGCGCGAGCGCACACATACACACACATGCATGTGTGTGATTACACACACACACGCGCGCGCGCACGCACGCACGCACGCACGCACGCACGCACACACACACACACACACACACACACACACACACACACACACACACACACACACACACACACACACACACACACACACACACACACACACACACACACATACCACACTGTACACACACAGGACAAAAGCATATCCTGGAGAAGCTGTGCCCTCTGGTGGCAGTGCAGTGAAGCATGTTGGTATATTATTGGCTGATAATACCTTCCCTGATGCCAGTGGTTGAGCTACTGTATATCTCCAGTGAACCGAGTACCCTCTCTGAACTCACACAGTCTCCAGCTGGATAAGCTGCTTCCACCTTCCCACTGTATTCTCTACCATCATCTGCAAGCAAACCAGGGCATTATGCCTAAATCAACATTACGTCAAATTAAAGTCATACTCTCTAGGATTTTCTGTTTGGTAGTTTGGTAACTACCA
The DNA here is from genome assembly GCF_963454915.1 of Gymnoscopelus microlampas. Classification (NCBI taxonomy): domain Eukaryota; kingdom Metazoa; phylum Chordata; class Actinopteri; order Myctophiformes; family Myctophidae; genus Gymnoscopelus; species Gymnoscopelus microlampas. Next base: position 11,314,059 of record NC_139962.1, read on the forward strand.
TGTGGTGACTGGTCGTTTTTATATAACATCTTACACTTATAATTTGTAACGCATCCTAATTTGTAACACACACACCAATCTGGGAACCCAGAGCCAATTGAAAAGGAAAAACAGCAGAATCTGTTCTTGAGAGATTACACACGCACGCACGCACGCACGCACACACACACACACACACACACACACACACACACACACACACACACACACACACACACACACACACACACACACACACACACACACACACAAAATATTACAATCTAATTTGCAGAGGAAGGGGCTTTTTTCTTGTCACAATAGTACAGTAAGCTGTGGGTTGCAATAATAGACTGTAATAAAAAATATGGACAAAGGGAACGGTGAAACCATTGGACCCGTTTTGAAGCCACTTTTTCAGCTAATTCAAATCCACCATCTTGGAATGTTCCGAAAAGCAACCGGAAACAAATGCTTCATATCCAGCGGAGCTTCTTTGCCTCCTTGTTAGGTTTGAGCTGAGTGGAGCTGTCTCTGGTGCTGAGTAGCACTGGACAGGTGAGCTCTGTCCATGGTCCTGAACCACATGGACTGTGGGCTGTCCGTGGTGCTCGAGTAGTACAGTGGACAGGTGAGCTCTGTCCATGGTTCTGAACCAGTGGTTTTCAACCTTTTTCGCGTCAAGGACACCCAAATTGACACATATTAGCCCGTAGACCCCCATTTGAAAATATATGCCAGGGTAACATCATCATTAGTGTTCATTTAACTCTGAGAGTGTACAAATGGAACCAAATGGACCCGTTAGGGTCCATTTGGTTCTCTCAGAGTTACAGACACATAAGGGTCAATTTGGTTCCTAACTATTAATTTGGCTGGGGACCCCCTGGAACCCCCTCAAGGACCACTGGTGGTCCCCGGACCACTGGTTGAGAACCACTGTTCTAAACCATACAGCTCCCTTATCCGACAGTTAGAATTCACAAGGCGTACTGTGTTTATCCATTCGCTCCAAACTCAATGCATGCCATGGGAAATACAATAATATACCTTTCATGCTGCAACGTTTTTCCTTTAAACTTTGATTAAAACTGAGATGTTGCCCCTGATTTTGCCCAGTAGTGGGTCGGCCCAATGCGCATGCGTGGCGGCCCTACTGCGCATGTGTCAAATCCCTACAGCCACAGCATTCGGCGCAGGTGGCAGGCACCACAAATGCACACAGCCGTTCAGGACTTGCACCAAACAAGGCATGCCACCAGGCAGCAACAGCTAGACAGGAGAAGCACTATTTTCTTTCTTATACAAACAAATCATGCCATGGACAGTCAACATTCAACCTCTCTTACTATCACTAGGCTTGTGCGACGATGCTATTCCATATGTGTCCTGTCGCGTCCGGCAATGCATAGGCAGGTCACACAATCAGATGAGTAACCATGCGTAGCATGTCCAACGGACAGTCAACAGTCAACAAACATGTCCATGAACAAAAAAAGTATACTGGACTTAATTTCCAACTGATTCTACTATTAAGTATAATTTTCATATTCACATTTCACATTAACATTCGCATGTACATTTTTTATACAGCAAATCCAGCATAATACTCCTTTCACTGTCTTCACTAAATAATAAATAACAATAAATACAATAACAAATAATAATATTAGGTTGATGCAGGGAGTGTGGCAGGCAAAGGAGTACAATGATTTGACTGTGTTGTGTTTAAGGCTCTAGTCAGACCTGAGTAAGTTATGGATACAAAAAGAAACAGCACAGCATATGGCTGCCCTGGTCCTGGGCCAGTGGCTGGGGAGATCAGCGGGTATGATCTCAGAGGAATAAATTAGGGGGCGAAGAGAAGTATGAGAGGAAGAGAGGATGCTAGGGAGGAATAAAAGCCAGGAATTCATGTTTTGGAATGGGCCTTTATATAGGAATTTTAAATAATAAAATGCACTTGTGTGTCTCTCTCTCTCTCTCACATCTCATTTGCTCCTCTCTTTGCTCCTCTCTCACACACACACACACACACACACACACACACACACACACACACACACACACACACACACACACACACACACACACACACACACACACACACACACACACACACACACACACACACACACACACACACACACACACACACATCTTGCCCACTATTACCCTGCATATTTCAGCAAATATGAACTGAGCAGGTGAAAGCAATGACACATTAGAAGACATAGCCAAAGACGTCACATGTCAACAAACAAATGCTTCTGCTGCTTTCCATATAATCCAATTGCCATAAATGAATGAGCAGGACAATCGACTTATGATTTCATAAACCACACCAATCAAGCAACAACGTGGGTTCAAGTCTAACCAATCGGCTGCATTAAAAAATATATATTCAGAACCTGTGAATGCAAACATTACCATATCAAACATCATGAAGACCAGGAACAGGCTAAAAGGGGGGGAAAGACAAGAAATGAATGACCAGCAGTCGACCAGTAAATCTTCCTGCCATGCCGAAATGAAAATTCCTGTGGAGCCAGGGTCAGTGGACCTCTCTGCCCCCCCCATCTGCTCCTGTGAGTTGTGTATGTATTTTAGCCTAAATAATGAGTGTATACAGTAGATACAGTACACTGACACAAAGCTACATAGGTTATTTGCGAGTCACTCAATCACAGCCTGATTAGGCATATTATTCTATTGTTAGTACAGTTGTCAATGCATGCTTTAAAAGACGATATTAGATACGTGTTTGTGGCTCAGCGTGGTAATTATAGCCTACCGAAGTGAAGATAGAGAGTGGTGTCAGCCTGTTTTCTGCATGGCTAATAAGACAGGGACAGACATGGTGGGCAGGTATCTCTCTCTCTCTCTCTCTCTCTCTCTCTCTCTCTCTCTCTCTCTCTCTCTCTCTCTCTCTCTCTCTCTCTCTCTCTCTCTCTCTCTCTCTCTCTCTCTCTCTCTCTCTCTCTCTCTCTCTCTCTGTGTGTGTGTGTGTGTGTGTGTGTGTGTGTGTGTGTGTGTGTGTGTGTGTGTGTGTGTGTGTGTGTGTGTGTGTATAAGTTAAAGGAAAATGTTTTGCAGCTGCTATGCAATCCCACCATTACCCACCAGTCTAATAAACAAACCTCCTTTGACATAATTGAGTGAGTGTTGCATGTCAACTTAGTTGTAATACATTACTGGAATTTAGAATTTACAGCATTAGATTTACAGATCATTAGAACTTGCTAGGCCTGACCAAAATGCACTCTTGGGATTATCCCAAGAGCCACATATAAATATTACATAATCTGTGGTAGATTATTTCTTAAAAACAACGTTTGGTAGAGCGAGAATTCTATTTATTGTTCTTCAGTGTTGTGTTCCTCTAGTCACTGCATGCTTTGTTTTGCTAAAGGCGTTAAGTGTCTGATTAATCTGTGTCAGATGCGGTGACAACACTGGGGAGCCAGACACGCCCTTAAATAACATGTGGCAACGGACGACGGATCAACAAATACAAGATGTACTGTAATCCTTTGGGCTGAATGGGCTCCCTGAGCAAATGTTCCAGACAGTGCTGCAGTCACGGTTTTCAAACGAGAGGAGAGAAAAAAAAGCCCCTGAGTCAAAGCTGGTGCCATCAACAAGCATCATCAGCACCAATTCCTTCCCATCTGCAGACTTCTTTGAATGAGAGATCAGATACTGCTGCTCTGCACTGCAGAGCAGCAGTATCTGATCTCTCATTCAAAGACAAGACTATGGGAAATCTCTGCCCGGATCACGCAAACAAAAAAAATCTCCGGCGCAGGCATTAACATCTCTAGTATTTAAGAGGGATTTTAACAGCCTCCTCTTACCTGAAACTTGCTGGCGAGTCAACCTGGACGCTGCTACGCCGAGCACGGCGGGGAGGGCTGGGTTTTCTCTTCTCTCTGTCCGCCATGCCGATGCTTTATTCCTCCATCCGTTTATTATACAGTGGCAGCGCAATATCCTCCACCAGGCTCCAGCAATACGGTAGCCTATAATACCTGACAGCGGTCCAAGAGATGCTGCCTGTGATATGAGCCACGCCGAGAGGGGAGGGGTTGGCAACTCCGACAGCAGCAACTCAATAATGGGATTTAAGTTTCACAAAACAAACAGTAGGCTACACCGTACAATATCACTATCATTTTAAAATAAAAGTCCCACGTTTCATGCAGGCTGTGACATTTCTGTTCTGTAACGTGACCTAGAATAATATATAATTATACCAATAGGCAAGTAACAAAGGAACACACAGAAATATGTAGACTAAAACTAAAGCGAGGGAATATCTCGTTTTCATGACTAAAAATGATATTGCACGCTGGCTGCCACCAGTATTTAGACACCATTTTCTGTCGACGAACTTAGAGACGTTTCGGAAATGGCTTATAATTAGGGGTATAAATGTTGTTTAATTTCATGTTTGTAGCCTAGCCTGGCTATCTGTGTGGAGACGAGCAGAGAAGTGCGTACTGAGCCAGCGCGAGCTCGAGGCGTCATATCATAAGATGCCCAACAGAGGGCACTATCACAAAAGAAGCAGTTGTGTTTGTGCTTGCCATCTGAGGGATTGAAAAGGTCACTGGAAGTTGGGGGGGAAATATAAAAAAGTAGTTACCAGATTGGAAATAGCGTACAGGGTGGGTAGTGGCTGAGGAGACTAGTTCCAACATGCCTCTGGGGTGCGTTCTGGATCTGTTATGTTTTATTGGGCTTAATATTTTGTTATTAGCCTATGTGAACGTTCCATATATTTTGGTTAAATTAGCATCTTGATAAAGGACAGCATTAAATAACAAAATAGGTCTACATTTTTCAAGAATCTAAAATATCAAACAGCTTTGGTCATTTGGTTAGAAAAGGCTGAGGTCAATGAGTGTTAAAAAGCAAAAAGAGACATAAGAGCTTAGCTCCACAAGGTAGGCCATCTCCCATAATAAAGGTCAACTCGATCCAACTTTCATCAGGATACATGTTGAATAGGCATCTAAACATTGTCGGCACCTCAAGGTAAAATGGGTATTTCTTTCCAAAATGTAAAAGAATAAATGTATGCTTTGGAAAATAGTTGGACATATAATGTAATGTATACATGATTTGAACATGCACAGTACATCATTATTATCAGAGCCAAATTTACTCATCAACTTCTTGTTTATCCCAAAAATTACTGTCAGGCCTTGTAGCAATTTGAAGCAGTTGGGAAAATATTATGTAATTAAAAATATTATTATTTTATATTTGGCATTTATAAAAATAAATGTAAATATAAAATAAAATGTAACAAATAAATAAAGTTCTCAAGTGTCCATTCAACCAGTTACCTTTCATCACACTATAACTTCCAGCATGTCACATCAAGCACCTTGTGCCTTCAATTCAATTGTAAGGCAGAGAAGAATCCACATTCCCAAACAGCTCCTGAAAATGGCTTCAGTTAGAAACTCTGATACCTCTCAAGTGTGGCTGTCGCATGGTAAATTATTGATAAATTGAAGGCTTTGTACCACAGTGCCTGTCGGTTAAAAATGTGGGAAAACTAGAACAGAAGCTCAAGCAACTAAAAGTGAAATAGAAAACAATCTACTATGACATCATCAAAGTCTCCCATCACTGTCAGAACATTTTATCATTGTGTTTTTGTCATTCTGTTTGTGATATGGACCATGAGTCTGAAATAAAGATTGAATTGAAATTGAATTGAACAATGGTGAGGCATCGGCCATCCCACAGCAACCGACGTCGACATACTAAAGAAAGATACAGAGGCGGAAAGTATAGTGGTGAGCTAGCCAGATTCATGGAGCATCGAGATGTCTGGAAACACCACTGGAGGCCTATGTGAGGACAACCTAGACTAGAGAGACCGTTCACTTTAGTTTTACATTTTACATTTGTATATTTTCAGTAAGGTATTATTCCTTTCCATTTTTTCACTTTTCTTTTAGTCCATACATTCTGGAGTTGCAAATTGTGATTTTGTTGCACCTGTTGCAATGACAATAATTGAATTGAATGGAATTGAATTTGAGGTAGAGGTTCTTCCTTGGCCTACATGTGCTTGCAAAGTTTCATGCCGATTGGTAAAGCATGCCGGAGGTATAGCTGTTCACAGACTCCCAGACACACACAGACTGAGAAAACTGTAAACATAATCTCCGCTTAATGGCCATTTCGGGCTGGCGAGAATAAAAATATAAAAATTGGGCCTTGAGTCTTCTCTCCACCTTATCACCTTATATAGGCTACTCTGTATTCAGTAACTGATATCCATAATGACCACTAGGTGTCAGCCATACACAGTCATGGTAGTTAAACCTTTTCAAGAGCGGTATGGCAGTAAATACATGTACAAGCAGGTGATTCTTTTCATCATTCATAGCAAACACATACAGTAACAGTACACACAATCCACATATGGTATATGTTTCTTCTCTGTTTGGCAGGGCTGGCTGCAGCTCCAGGTGATGGGTATAGTGAAGAAGGAGTACCAGAGAAGAGAGCTATACTGGGTGGGACAGTTCCCCTGTTCTTCTTTTATCTGCTGCTTAATTGGCCACCAGTGACCCCTTTTCTGTTCCCAAGCTGAGGGGCAGGTCCGGCCAGCCCACCGCTACTCTGATGTGACCACTATAGACTGCTGCTCTTAGTTTGTCAGATACTGTCAAAAGACTGAGATGGATTGGAGAAGCCAGATGCTTTATTACAATAGTTGGGGTAAAAAGAGCCAGAGAGCTTTGTTTTGGTCAGTGCTGGCTTGTGACAAGATAGCCTTCTTGTATGGGGTTACGTTATTATTTAAAAAATCAACAACCAATGATGTCATTAATTTAAACAGAAATCTGTTGTGAATACATTTAGATACTTTGTAGATTTAAAAAAACATAAGAAATTCTGGTTATACAAAAAATATTTCTCTAACATATCTTACTGTAGTCTAAAAGCATCATTACAATAATCAATGTATAGATCTCAACTAAGCCAGTGGCTTATTATAGGCTACTAAATAGAACCACACATTGCTTTAAACAGTAATTTCTGTGTTATAGAACAGCTGTGAACAATTATGCATTTTGATAACAAAACACAGTATACAGTGGAAAGAGCATATATTTTGACTTATTGCAGAATAGTACAGTATGTAAATTCAACCTCAAGTGCTATTTGCTGGTTTGGCTCATAAAATATTGCAACCTTAAGTGTCACATACTGTATCTGTATACCACCTGGGAGGGATAAGGTGTTAATGAAACGCCAGACTGTCAGATATAAAGAATCCTGTGTTGCTGCTTACATGTCAAATGGCCTAAGTGATCGCTATCACTGTACCAATGATGGTTTAATACATTATTCTTTATTTTATTTATTTTTTACATTATTTATATATTACACATAATATTCTATTGCATTATCTATACAATATTATGGATCTTCCACAGACTAAATGGTGTATGTTTCACAAAGTTTGAATGTTTGTGGCTGGCATCTGATGTTATATCATGACATAATTAAATCTATGAGAGCTGATGAAAAGGTTGTAAGACTTTGTTCAAGGACTTTATTAGTACTTGTAACATCTTGCGGAGAGTCAATCAAAGGATACAAATTGTATGTACTCTATTCTTTGAAATAAAACAATTTTCATCAGCCCCCGTACATGTTAAGAAACACAAGCAGCCTACCAGAGTGAAATATCATTTACAGCTCTGTTGTGGAGTAGATTGTTGTTGGGGGGCCCTGTGTCCCCTTAATTTGGACAAGCACAATAGGCTCCGTGGCCACAGAGATGCGATTGATAGGCCAGTTGGGAAAGACTATTGGGTGTCTTTCACAGGAGATGTGATTGTCCTTCATACAGCAATTCACCACACTCTCTACAGCAGCTGGCCTCGTGCCCCAAAGAACTGAGCACAAAAGTTGCACACTCTCTTCACACACACACGCACACGCACACACACACACACACACACACACACACACACACACACACACACACACACACACACACACACACACACACACACACACACACACAAACACACACACACACACACACACACACACCACCACCACCACCACCACCACCACCATCACTCCCACCACATGTACACATCTCTCTCTCTCTCAAACATGCATACACACAAGTTCATAGGTAGCAGGCAGGTTCATAGGTTCATTGCTTGCAGTATTAACTGCTTAAGATAGATAGATAGATAGATAGATAGATAGATAGATAGATAGATAGATAGACAGAAAGAAAGAAACAGATACTGTAGTGCCATATTATTAATGATTAGATTGAGAAAACATCAAAAGAGATAAGAAAGTAAAGAGAGAGCGTCAAAGGTGACATTAATGTTTGTTATCCTTTGCACTGAAGCAAAGGTTATTGGATTAGACTCCCTGCCTTTTGACTGAGAGACGACAGGTTGAAAGACAAGCCAATAACGCAGAGGGGCTGTGATGGCCTTAGCTTTCACTGTGGCTCAAAGGCTCCTCGGCAGCTAAGATAGATGAGCGGAAGATGATCGTGTTATTTCATTAGTTAATTATCACCCAGAGAGACCAGGGCCCCTGCCTTTGACCTCTACGCCCTCCCGCTGGACGGGGGAGTCACAGGGCCACTGCCATTCCTTAACTCCCAGGGTAATTTGATTGTGTCTACAATCCATATGGTGGAAGACTTTGGCCGCTCTTCCAGGCCCATGGCCACCAACCAAGGAGCCTCGCCGTCACAATGGCAGCCAGTTCCCTCCCACCACCACCACTGCCACCAAAACAAACAAACTGAATCTAGTTAGGAGGGAGAATGTCCAGACAATGACCTGCTGCTAACATAGCCAAACACAGAACACTCTCCGCTGGTCCGTCTTGATGTGGCCTCTGTCAAGAGAAAGTCCTGGGAGTTGGAGATAAGGGGGTCAGCTTGAGGAAGGGAGGTACCGTTTCATTCAATATTAATCCTCTGCCTTGTCCTCGTTCCCCCTGATATCAATGGCAAGTCTGATCTTCTCTTAACTGTGCAGCACAAGGTGCTTCTGCGGATTCTGGAGTTTCAGCCATGAATAGAGATTATTGAGACTATACGCGTGTGTGTGTGTGTGTGTGTGTGTGTGTGTGTGTGTGTGTGTGTGTGTGTGTGTGTGTGTGTGTGTGTGTGTGTGTGTGTGTGTGAGAACAGAGTGATGTTCTCTGAGATAAGGCTTATGAATATGTAACTAATATGTCCCTTGACCTAGGCAGCTGCATTAATACCAACGGACACTAATAACCAAAGCACATAGGTTCAATCTAGTCCTGTGAGTGCGATGAGTGTTTTTAAATCTAAATAGCACTGGACTAAAAAAATTGATGTCTACATAATAGAAAGTTACACTCCCATTGAGAAAATCTGATCTACTGCACAAAAAGAAAAGGCCAGAGAAGTTTGTCCAGAAACTTTATCTTCTACAGCTCCTGAATCTTCCCCTTTACTTGAATATTATTTTATCTGAACTGATCTCAACATGCAAAAATAAATTGGGTATAAACCTGGTCCAGGACTTCAATCAAATTCAGTACCTGAAATAGCTTTTAGTGAAAGCAAATAAGGAAACCGTTAGGGAGTGCTCCGAGTCATTAGGGGTGTCTAAAAGTGGAGACAGGGGAGTCTGCATTAGCCCTGTTCAGAGTGAAAGAGGGGATTAGGCTTAATAGTGGTCGTGATTTAAATAATGGGAACCCAAAGTCTGAATGCACACTTTCCAGAGATAAAGGATCAACTTCCCTTAACAACGTTTTTGGTCCGGTATTCAATTTAGTGAATTGTCTCTGTGTATTGCTTAAAAATATAAAATAACCTTAAAAACATACTAATGATCTGACAGAGTCAGTAAGTGACAGAGTCATTACAGAATATACAGAACATTGTAGGAATGTGTTATCCTGCTGTATGGTGGCATGTAGATGACATCTATGCAGTCTCAGCAGTCTAACTGTTAGCATGCTGGCCCAGACTAGAGGCTACCCCCACAAAATCCTGTGTCACAGTGTGTCATAATGAGTATACAAGTAAGACGCGCGAACGCTGGAAGCGAACGCAGCTCGAAAATAACAATAAGAAGAATAGAAAGGAATGCAATTACTTGCCATCCGGCCTGAAATATGCACAAATGACATGGAATTCTTAGATATCCCAATAGATGAACTTGTGTAGATGCTTGTAGATGTGTTATTTTTGACTGTCGCTGCTATATTTTTCTCAGAGGAGTGTAATGAGTCACCCAGGGGCACAGGCGAATTTCAGCCAAACTGTAGTGCATGCAGGCAATGAGAGCGTGACTCACATGGGGGCAGCCAATGAGAGCGTGAGTGACATGGGGGCGCGGCTGCACACATACTGCACACAGACAGACACACAAGCCGAGCCGAGTTTCATAGTATGCTCCACTTCTCCTTCCGCGTTCGCAAAAATACCATATATATGTATAACTTTACTGGCCTCCTCGCAGTGTCGTGTACGGTCCTCTTTTCCCCTGTAACATACCAGCAAAATGTAGGTAAACCCTAAAGCCCCCTGCAACCTAGCAATGTCAAATGTTGCTTATTTTTGCACTAGGAGATTCCATAATGCCTGTATTTATTGGACAACAAAGTCATTAACACCCACCCCATGTCCTTTTTTAGGGGTATCCCCTTCCTAGTTGACAGTCCCAGGGCTGCTTCATATGGAGTAGGGGGCACAACAACACCTTATCCATCTTTTGTTCCCTTTGACATCCGGGGGTTCCCCAATATGGCCCAGTCAGGGATCAATGGAGGGGACACAAAGACTACGACCCTAGGGTAGCTCTCGGGCACAGACACACAAAGCAGGGACGACAGCTTCCACAAGGCAAGGCTGCCTTGGCCCCATGCTTGCAAAGAGCTAATGCAAAGTGAGAAGGAGAAGGCGGGATATGGAGTATGAGGCGCCGGCGGTCTACAGGGATTGGAATCGGATGCCTGGGCCCATTTTTTCCCCAAAGATTAGCGATAGCATTGGATTAAATCTTGAAAATCTGTATGAAAAACTGATCAATGAGATTCATTACTTTCACTTTGGCATTTGGCGGTCCGATCCTACCTTTCATGAAGCTTGAATGTTGATTCTGCATTTTTCAAAACCCCAAGGTATACATTTTTGATAACCTTGATTCCACTGGAAGAGTGGATTCAGGTTGATTTGGATACTTATGGGCTTTATTATGTAATCAATTCTGATTCCGTGAGGATTTGGGGGAAATCCTCACCAGGCATAAACATTACAACAGCACAAAGTAATAGTGTTAATGTTTAAAAAGATAATAATAATAAGCCTCTACTAAAATCCATTTAGTAGCATAGGTTAAGCTGTGCAGTCAATGTGAAATGCACTTGTGAACCTGATTTCCAGGTGACATTAAGATTCCGGAATCAAGATTTATAGTATTTTATAATTGTCCATAACCTGTTTGACAATTTTTAACAGCATGTCTGTCCAAGAATAATTGAAAAGGGGGAAAAAGTATTTTCCACCTTATGTATACAATACAGAAGAACTTCAAGGACTTACAGACAAAGATCAGTGTGTACTGTAATTGAATGGCAAAAAATATACCTTTTATATTCTACCTTTTCTGTGTCCTATATGCAATACATTTAGAAAAACTGGGTCATGGACAGTAATAATGAGATAATAGCCCGTTAATATTAATAAATTAGCAGACACATTCTTAACAGGCTCTATAACAAACAGGATAGGTATTATGGTCTGATCTATGCTAATTTCTAAACAGAAACATGACTTTATTTTAATCATTAGTTCAAGCAGTTGCACGTTCCTTTTCACGTGGCCTCTGTTGTATTCACTGCACGTTACTTCATAATAGCAAACCAAGGGCAACCAGCTTTTCACCACTTCCAATAACACAACAGTTATTTATACTAACATATAGCCTGACGTATAACATTGACAAAATCTATGAACCATATTGGTTTCTCTCCCTTTTCATCACAATTCCAGTGATATAACCCCCCATCCTTCAAAATGCAACATCATCATCATGTTGGCTAGAAAACGAATAGAAGTTAAGTCTGTTTGTTACAGAGTGTTACTTTACAATCACATCACACAGATGCTTATGGCTTCTGGCAATCACAACACCTGTATCAAAGTGTCTGCCTGGTCGGATGTGTTCTGGTTGGCAGTAGATGATGAATAAGGGGCTGTAACTATATAAAAGAGGTCTTGTGCAGACCGCTCGCCAGGCCATTCACTGACCCTTACCGATGAGGAGAGGTGGAGAGGCTCCATACTAGAGGAGGCCTGCAGACCTCAGACCTGTACAATAGTATATGCAAATTGATTGCATGGCTTATGAACAGTGGAGGCAGAAGCAGCTTTAGCCTGAGGCCACACAAGTCTGAGGCCCATTCACAAAATGCGCGCGCGCACGCACGCACGCACACACACGCGCACACACGCACACACACACACACACACACACACACACACACACACACACACACACACACACACACACACACAATATTTGGTCAAATGAAAAAGAGTGTCATTCATAAACATGTATAAATAAAAGTGTTTATTATCAATTGCATCATATAAAATTAAGATGGGAAATTCCACACACAGTATACACATTTTAGACTAGCCGTTGCACAGTATTCACATATTTATAAATAAGCTGTTGGTATCAAGAGTTGTACAGTATAAATGGAAATCCCAGAAAGTCCTTTCAGGTCCCAGCATGGCTCTCTGTAGCCTTGATACAAGACTGTGATGACCGATGACCGTCTTGATCCAAGGCTCTCTGTTGCTTTTGCAATAAATCCATTCATGGCCACTCCACTCCATGCTGTTCAGGACTCAAAATCCAAATGGTCGACTTCATCAGTCTTATCTTTTCAGTATCTGGTTAATGAAAATGAACAAAGCACTATTTAGAGATGGCATCACACATTGTATTTATATCTATAATAACCAGGCCTATAATAACCAACCAATTCAAAAACTTTGGGTAATGACAGTAGCCTATTAGATACACAAGTCGGCTAGTTGAGATTTAGACTATTTCACAACCTACCTGCAGTGGTGTAAAGTAACTAAGTAGATTTACTCAAGTACTGTACCTAAGAACAATTGTGGGGTATCTGTACTTAACTTGCATGAGTATTTCCAATTTTCAATACTTTTACATCTACTCCACTACATCTCAGAGGCAAATATTGTACTTTTACTCCATTACAATTATTTGAAAACGTAGTTACTTTGTAGCTTTGTAATTTTGATTACAAAACATACATTAACCACTTCAGCCCTATATAGGCTACATTTCGGCCATTTGAAAATAGCCGATCTACAAGCTAACAATGCCAATGCATTGTGAGCTTGTAGATCTGTTTTTATACATTTGAAAACTTGTGAAATGGGACATCTACTTTTGGTACTTTAAGTAGGCTACATTTTGATACAATACTTTTGTATCCATTTTTAAATTCCGGACTTTTAACAGTGTATTTCTACATTGCAGTATTGAAAGTTTTACTTTATGCAAAACATGTGAGTATAGGCTACTTCTTCCACCACCATGCCTACCTGTGGATCCAGGTAGTGAAATCTATAATCTCTTGTTCCTCTGGGCTCCAATGTTCGTAGATCGCTCCCTCCTCCACATAAGATGAACAGGTGGAGTGGTGGGGCGACCCACTGGAGCCCGATGGGGACGGCACTCCATCACTGCTCTGAAACCCCGCTGACACCGCGTTATTGCTCTCGTCCAGGAGCAGCTGCAGGGCTCGGATGTACTCCACGGCCGACCGGAGAGTCTCCACTTTACTGAGCTTCCCGTTGGCGGCTCCGTTTGGCACGTGTTGGCGCAGGGTCTGGAACCCGGCGTTCACCTGCCTCACGCGGTTTCTCTCCCGCTCGTTCCTGCGTGTCACCGACGCCACTGCAGGCTGCTGCCGAGGGGGAAAGGGAAGACCCGCCCCGATTGGGTTCGGACTCTTTTTGCATCGCAGCTGCAGCGGTGAAGCGGAGCGCTGTCCCTTCAGCACCACGTCCATGGCTAATGACGGGTGGTGGTGAGCTTTTGATCTGGGAGCACGGCTTTCTCCCTGGGAGCCAGGCATGGAAGAAGTCTGACTTTCTGTTATCATCAGAAGCGTACATTGCGCAAAATGCTGATTCAAAGTGTCGTTGGATGAAGCCATCTCCACACCTATAGGCCTATACTCAGATGAAGTTTGAAAAGGCTTTCTATTTCAGGTCTTGAACAAATTAAGTAGAGCAGCGTTAACAGGGATTGAATGTCCCAGCATGAGTCACTCCAGACGTGATGACAGTGGACCTAATGTGCCCGACTGATAGAAATAGCCTTCTTTTATATGGGATTCCTCCTCACCCCTCCCCGTGCTCCCCGCCCAGCCGTTTGGCAGAGCAGAGTCGCGGGCCAGACGCGTGTCCTCCGGCGTTCCATGGGGCTGAGGGGGCCACACTCATTTCCATTTCAATAGAGGTCCCCCCGAAAGCCAATTGGCTCATTCAAATTACGCCAAAGAGTGTAACTATGATGTAGCCTATAAACGTCTTTGAAGGGTTCTTTATTGTCTCAGAGAGCCAACAAAGTTTTGACGAACCACAAAATTGAACAAGCTATCTGGCTGTTGCAGCAGACATCGGGTGTTTGTATCCTGACATGCAGGGCCCAAGAGCTCCTCCCATCAAGCAGGTGCTTCAGAGCAACAATACACACGCTCAAACCTTTTACCCAAAAGCTGTGGCGCTATTGAACTCAGCAATCGAGCAGTAATAGCCTATTTACTTGCATGTACTTTCAGCAATTTTCAGTAGACATCTACACCAACCACACATGTCATTCAACAATACAATACACCATTATGTCCACTGAAGATTTTTAGCTAATGCATGTTTGCTGCTGATGCTTTTGCACCCTAGTTTAGTGGTATTATATTATTTGTATTTTATACTTTATATTGCTTATATTTTCTGTACTTACATTGCCTATAGATTCTTTAGCCTATAGCCTACTTCTGTGTCACTGACATTTAATATTTCTAATGTCATTATTGTCTCATTCATGTCATTCTTTGTAAATTGTGTCAAGTCTTAAAAGGATCCCTGGCTAATAAGCCTTAATACATTGTAATTGCCCTCTATAACTAAAATTTAAAATTTAAAACACCTTAAATATGTATTTATTTTTAGAAATAGTTCATCTTTTACTCAAGCGGGACAATACCCTTTGCAAGTTGATGATGTCATTTGTCCATGTGTGGTCTAGCTCTATGGAATGTATGGAATGCATGTGCAAATAGAAAACGTAAATACATTTGCAAATAAAAACAACTTAATACTTCCTGAGGTTAATATGAGCATCACATTGTTGGTATATAGGGCAATTATAATATATTAAGGCATATCAGGCTTATTAGCCAGAGATCCTTTTAAATACAAATTCACCACATGAGGCCTCAATTTAATTTTCTTTGTGCTTGCACATTATACACAATGACAAGTTATTGTAATTGAATCTTGAAGACTAATTCCCTCACACAATATTCTCATGGTTGTTGTCTAGTCTGCAGATCCATCTATACATATTTATCTACAAAAGGTGCCCAATAAATAAATTAAATATAGTGCCAAAAGAAAGATCACAGAGGTTTTCACTTGCAGTTTGTGTACTCTGTCTCTGAAAAATGTCAAGATGCCAACTTCAACGTAGGTTGTAATGTTAGACAGCCTAAACTAATTTAGTAGTATAGCTCAAAGTGACATAAAAACTAGCCATTTCTTAAGTGAATATGAAGAGGTCTGTTTATTTCATGTTTGACCCATGATGACAAGGCAGATTCTAAAAAGATGATGCTAAAATGTAACATCATGCTTTTATTAGTTGTTGAAGTGTCATTGAGTGTCAGTATTTTAGGGTGAGCATACCGCTTAATGGTTGTCAATTGTCATGGCCACAATGCTGATATTGCAGTTCTCTCCAGTGAAGTCTTCACATTGGCTTGGACAAGCCAGGCACTACAGAAAAGAAACACAATTGATTAGTTCAAAAGTAAATACAAATCCATGAGATTTTTTTTCATGCTTTCAATACATTGATCAATCAATCAATAATACATTACATTTTATCTAAATCATGCAAAGCACTTAACCTGATCTAAAACTAAACATAATACTTTTTTCCATATTCAAAAAGTTATATATATTTGGCATAATATATGGGTGAGAATATATTTTGTATGCTGAAAATATGCGGGTCCAAAATATGTATGTATGTTAGGGTCCAAAATGTATTTTAAAATGTATTATTTTAACAATTTACAACTTAGCAGTACATTGAGTAAATTGATTCACTCACCACACCCGCTCACATTTACAAACATCAACGGCTGAATAAAAAAAGAAGGCAAGTAGAGTCTTGATAAAGAACAAATATAGGTTTTACTTGAAAATACAGAATCATTGATTACAGGAACTTTTGGAAAATCAGCAACAATTTCATTCCTAAATTCTAAAATATTTTGTAGTATACGCTATAATAATCTATATAGAGAATTCCAGGGGTCCAGGATGAAATATATTGCACCCAAGAGAAACTATTGTCTTAGAATTCTGGTTGACAATAGTTGTAATAGAAATCCAACAGTCTGTATTCCTTGAGCATCAAAAAGATGCCCATCTCTGCAAAGTCCAAGCTTCCATAATAATCTAGAGTCAATTCCATGATTTTCCAAAGGTACAGTACAATCGCACTTTTTCGCTGGCAAGGGGACGATAGACGATGTTTTAACTCTGGCAGTCAATGAGTTAAATGTCCTGTGGAGACTTTGGTAGGAAAAGATCTCCGTTAATATACTCGCCACATCCCCATGTATTACACCTGTCATTGCTCGTTTACTTTGAAGTTGCTCTGGATGATCATGTCATAAATACGATTAAATGTAATGATCCAACTTCAGTGTGTCCAACTCAAGTATATTGGTTACAGTTTTACATCAACCCAAGATGTTTCGAGAGGAATGGGTCGGTTTCACAGAGAAACGATATCATGCTTGAACTTGCAGCAGTTCCTTTGTTCCTCACTGCATCGATGACAAAACGTGCCTTGTCCTGTGTCACTTGCTTGACATTGGCGTTATCATATTCTTCTCTGATTATCACTCCCTTGTGTAAAAGTTTGTCCAGGACATTGTTGAGAACAGGATCTGAAACGCTGTTGATGAAGCTGATCCTCACGTCAGACAGTCTGTCTTCTGCTGGACAACTCAGTGTGCACTGAACTTGTTGTCTCCTAATGGGATGTGAAACACTGTCGATGAAGCTGCTACGCACAGACAACAGTTTGTCTTTCGCTTCATGACTCAGTGTGCGCTGAACTTGTTGTTTTCTTAAAACAGCAGCTGAAAGGTGTACATCACGTTTCCATGGACAGTCGGAGATCTTACTGCTTCTTAGAAGTAAACTAACAGAAGTAAACCTTCGCTTTAAAATCACGTCAAATGTTTCGATGTAATCACGATGGGATGATTCATCAACTTCAAATTCTGCCTCATTCGGTTGAATTTTGATGGAATCATCTTCAGGGGAAGTGGAGAGGGTGTATTCTTGCTTTGGGATTAGTTTACAGGGAGGGTTTCCAATGTAGATTTCTTCTCCATTCATCTCCTTCCTTTCCTTCTTCACTTCTCTCAGCACAACGTTGCGAGGCAGCAGCAACACTTTCAGGATCGAACTGGGATGATCATCATCAATAGGTGGTGTATAAAACAGCGACACCAATGCCTGGACAGGACTGGGCCCGAACAACATCTCTTTGATGATACCAAATAAAGATAATCCAGTTACATCTATGATAACATGAGTTTTTGTGATCACATGGGGTTTGATCAGCTCAAAGCCATCATCATCCATCACATGGAGAACAGACAAGGATTTGCCTCCACCCATGGAGAGGATCTCACAATGTGGAAATTGTAGCTGACACACACACCCCTGAGAACCTTTGATGTCAAACAGTGGTCCTGCAGGCCTCTTGTCAAGCTGGGATAGAAGCCTTCGGTCCCAGTGGACTGTCCTGTAAGTCACATCTCCCTCTGTCTTCATCTTAAACACCAGGTCGGTCGCGTTGCATTGGAACAGTCCTGCTTGGGTGCAGTGGAACCTGTAGCTTTCCTTGTTTTCCACAACAATGATATCAGGTGTAATTGTCTGTGTTTTGTCCAGTAGCGTAACATCATTTACGCTGTGGGACCGCTTTGCTCTGAAACTCTCTATGTTCTCTAAACATGGCATTTGGCTCAGTGAGGGTAAGCTGTGAGAACGAGGCAGAGAGATGGATTCTTCTATTCTCAAACCACTGAAGCATGAACTTTGATCAGTTTCATCTTGGAGTTCCAGAGAGGGATGTAGAGAGGACTGTGACTCTTTAACAGGATGTTCTTCCAGCTCCCCATGCAAAGGAATAGTTCCCTAAATAAATTAGAATAGAATAGAATGGAATAGAAGAGAGGGGAAAATAAAATCAAGGATATTAATTAAACAAAAATGAACCCAAGACTTTTCTACAATGCCATTTCTTAAAAATGTAAATGTCACTCCTTGCCAACTGACTGTTAATGCGTAATTCCTGACTCTTTGCCGATGTAATAACATACCGTGCCAGTAACTGTGCCATAACACAACACCACACATGCTTGATGGAGATGTATGTTATTGTCTCCGCCAGGCGAAAGGCATGGCGAGAGGCCGACTTATGTAAAACACATTTTTGGATATTACTGATCACAATTTCACACACATCGGTACACATGATCTCTATAGTCATGTGATCAAGACAAATCTTGAAACTTTGCACGCACATTCACTCTACATTATGGAACATATGCCACCCTTTCAACATTGCCCTATTATAGCGCCACCAGGAGGACAATTTTTCATTTTTTTAGATTTTATATTACTCTTACAAATGTTGTCCAAACATCACGCAAATCGTAACATATTATCTCTTTAGTGTCTTTAGTCTGAGAGATAGACCCCCGGTCTGTCTGCTATGGATGTAGAGATCAGAAGCACATAGAGTGGACCTGCTCAGCCACAAAGCCCCTGATCACTGGTGCTTTGTCACTGTTAAACCACAGAAGGATCTGCTGTCCCGTCTCTCCTTCCCTTCCACTGAACATGGACTCTGGAAAGGTACACTAACTACTCTAACTAAATAACAATTGTAGTTGCAAATTACCTAAACTGTGCTTGTTTAACTTAGTTTAGAGAGGAGTCCATGCACTAAAGCCAACTAACCCAGAGAGTGTTTTCATGTCATTCTGAGTCAGAATAAACAGAGTTTGTCTCCAAAGAGATTCCTGGGTCCAACCATTCAACACAATGCAGATAAATAGTAGACTGAGACTTGAATGACACAAAGAGCCAGGCCTTTACTGACACTAGAGCTTCTCTCTCCTTAGTCTGACTATAGAGACTCTACTTTACATGGACTCTGCTTGTTTTACATCCGACCAGATAGTTCATTACATTCATTTGAGTTGAGAACCTCTGGGTTAATAATGATCTCACCTCTGGTGTCTCCTCCATCTTCACATCAGGTTGACCTTCGACCTTCTTGCTCTCTATCTCTGCTCCCCCCTCCTCATCCTCCATCTTCACCTCCCTCTGGGAGGTCATGGAGCTGCCTGTCTGGACATGCTGGGAGCTGAGGTCTGTACTGCTGCTGACTGATGCTGGAGAGTAAGTCTGTCCTTCTGTCATAATAGAAGAACTCTGAGACAGCTGTGAAGGATGGATGGATGGATGGATGGAGAAAAGAGAGAAAGCTGATGTCTGACCCATGGACTCCATCTTCATTTCACCAGACAGTTTCATCTCTACAGAAGAACAACAAACAAACATTCATTACACATGATGAGTATAGAAGACATGAGGTCTGATACATTGTTTTATGCCTGTACATGAATATCACTGTAAACTCAATTAACCATATTCACACAACGGCCATTTTGTTTTTACATCATACTTGGAGGTTAGCCCCTCCCCCTCCAGTATGAAGTATGAGTTAAATGGACACAGTGTACTTAGATTTTTGTAGAATGCTTGGATGTGCTCGATTCTACACGAAAACGCCCAGAGTGTGAGGGCAGTTTGTTAACCAGTGTTGTGGCTATGGTTGTAAAGAAGATGTTTTAAGCGATTAGCCACATCCAGCTCGTCTGTAATGAGCAGGTTAATGTCATCCGTCTTAATTTTGATGTTCGTAAACCTTGCGTGCGTAACTGCAACACGGTTTACACTACCGCGGCAATACAAACATCAAGCTCTGAGTTTTTTTGCCGCTACGTGTTACCATTGCGACGTTATTCGCAAAAAAATACGAAAACACGCCCTTTTTGGCCGCACACGGTGCCCCAAATGCTACACCTCCCACACGGTTGACACGTCCCCGGCAATGTATACATCAAAACGTGTGGAACGACCGGCCCAACCAGGCTATTACTTTTCTTGCTGTTTCGTGTTACCACGGCGCCGCCTTTTTGGCCTCCATTGAAACCCATGTTAAAAGAAAAGTGCCCGAAACGCTCCGAAACTTCGCCTACCTCTCCTAAGTGGGGGTCTGCGAACAAATACATCGGGCTCCGTTTTTGGCTCAGACCACCGGAAGTGGGTGAAACAAGCACTTGAAACTATTTCCGTAATTGTTTAGATTGTTTAGATAGACCTTTTTTGGGGGGGAGGGGGGGGGGGGCTTCGGTGAACACAAACAAAGACAGTTTGGACATTACTGCTAGGATCAGATCCCACGATTGACGGAACTCTGGAAAGAGAGAACAGTTCTCTGTAGCCATGTTGAAGTTCTTGTTAATACTTTTCATTGGTTAAATGGTGTGAGCAAGGAGATTGTCTATTTTCACTACTTTTGCATGACACTGTCATACTACAAAAAACACATACAAAAAGATTAAACATGGATACAAGGTTTCTGCTTGAAAGACTATATACATGTGACATATACATTTAATATAAATGGGGGGGGGCTACATTTGGAATATTTTGACACATGCATTATACTGTAGTATATCTGAATATCTTGTCAGTATAGGCCAGTTAGACATTTCTTACCATTGCTGTTCTCAGGTCTCTTGCAGCTTATCTCTATGAAGGGATCTCCTTCTTCGCTCTTCTGTTTGAAGAGAAGCAGCCTGTTTCCACAACAAGCACTTGAAACTATTTCCGTAATTGTTTAGATTATTATTATTATTATTTTTTTTTGTATATGCTGCTTTTTTGCTTACATTTTTGGGGTTTTATTAAGTGTGCCTACCATGTAATGGCAAAACACTTATTGTAATCCTCCATACTTATTAATTAATTTTATTTCACGCCGCAAAATTCGATTGACCATAACTGCCGCACGATTTACACTACCGCCGCAATATATACATCAAAACGCGTTACCATTGCGGCGTTATTCGCAAAACAACACGAAACCCCGCCCCTTTTGGCCGCACGCTACTCCTCCCACATGGTTTACACGTCAGTGTCAATACATCAAAACGTGCGGAACGACCGGGCCAACCAGGCCATTACTTTTCTTGCCTTTTCGCGTTACCACGGCGACGCAATCGGCAAAACCACGTAGCCACGCCCCCTTCTTAGTCCCCCATTCTCAAACCCATGTCTTCATCATCATCATCATCTTCTAGGTGGCCTTTGTTATGAACCTTTCACATTGAAATGGGCCTTTAAACAGCTATAACTCCAGATGGCAGCATGCTACCGAGTCCATATTTGGTGGGTGGACATTTTGGGTAGACAATGTTTTGTTAGGGACCCACAATTTTGGGTCCCTAACATTTCACTGAGCTTAAAAGATTCTTTGAAAACATTTTTTTTTTAAATGACCACCCAAAAAACAGTTAAGAGCATGTTTCAAGCCATTTGGAGTTGATGGTGGTACTTTGTAGTGACACTATTTTGGGTCTCCAGCCAGCTGCAAGCACACTTAACATTTCTTAGAAATGTTGTTTCTAGTTATATATTATATTTTTCAGAATGGGTACCAAAATATATATTTATATACCTTTGGGAAAAATCAACTCTGTCCGTCTTGTGTGTCCCCCCTGGCAGACTAATTTCTCCTCCTGGACACTGTTGGCAAAGCACAATGTACGTAGAGATGGCATGTTGTTGACTAGTGAGAGGACAGGTGGACAAAATACTGACCAACCCAGACAGCAAAATGTTAATTTAACTCAGTCTAAGAGTGTAAAAAAATACCATTACAATCCACATGTACATTCTCAGAGTTAAATTAACACTCTTGCTGTGGACACCTACCATCTTTTTACACATGGCCCAATACTTAATATTAATAAAGCTGTCGTGAAAATTATAACTAGAAATATAGCTGCAAGCAGCGATAATACGGGGCCAGTGAGAGAGAGACAGACAGACATGGAAACTGGAGAGAGAGAGAGAGAGAGAGAGAGAGAGAGAGAGAGATGGAAACTGGAGAGAGAGAGAGAGAGAGAGAGAGAGAGAGAGAGAGCCATGGAAACGGAATAGATTGAAGAGAGACATGGAAACGGAATAGATTGATGAGAGAGAGAGAGATGGAAACAGAATGGATAGATTGGACATCTCAACCTATTGCCATTAACAGGAATCGAACTCTCAACCTTCGGACTAGGATAAGGATAATTCCTTTTAACAGGTCGTTCATGAAAGTCCTTGTGGTCTTGTTTCCAATGAGAACCTGTGAGCAATTAGGGGTTAAGAGTCTTGCTCAGGGACAAATTTCATTTCATCGACGCATATGCTGGGATGGCCTGGAATCGAACCTGGGGCAACCAGGGCCTCTGGTTCCCTAGGCGTGCTCACTAACCACCCAGCTATGGCCGCCCCATGATAGGCTAATAGGCTGCAACACTACCTATAGTGCTATAGCTTTGTCCAGGCTGATGTTGTCTGTTGAAGATCATAAACTCTTGCCTTCTGTCATGAACCAAGCCAACACTAAGATCACTCGTTCACAAACCATTTACCAATAGAGAAATTGTATGCCTCCTCGCTACCGAAAACAGTGAAAGCAGCCGATCTACAAGCTCAGAAACACGTTGCTATCTGAAAAGTTTTGAGATTGTAGATCGGTTATTTTCACAATGAAGTTTGTCATACATTAAAAAAACATACTCTCTCCAAGAAGCATTTCATCATTACCTTTAACAGTTGCACATGTATTCAATGATACAGTCATGTTGTTTGCAATTCAACTTTAAATTAAGTCTGCATCAAGTGAGGCTTGAACTGGCGACCCTGAGATTGTGAGGCCTTCATTTAAGGGAGACGCCATTGGCCCAACAGATAAGTAACTGTGAAAAAGGAGATCACACAGATGATACAGTTTCACGCAAATAGCTGAAAAATCCTGGGTTTAAGTGTTTTTCAAACTGCTCAAAATTGCGGACAATCTAAGGGCGAAGCTTACTGGTCAAAGCGATAGATGTGTTCCTCATGAGTCAAGGCACATGTGTAAGCAAGTTTCACGACTTTCGGACAAACGAGGCATGACTTATGCCTGTTTAAAGTCTGCCTTTTCAAAAAATTGCTATAGCGCCCCCTTTTGGCCAATTGGAGTGAGATTGGTTTCAGTGATATTTGGAATGACCCTGTACATTTCTGCCAAGTTTCAAAGAAATGTGAGTCTGCATGTATGTTTTAGGCACAGATGAATAATTTTCATAAAACTGTAATAGTTAAAATCTATCTCCTCCTGGGATTTTTGAGCAATCTGCACGAAACATTTTACACATGAACTTTGGACCACTGCCTACAAAAATTTCCAACGGATTTTCCATAAGTGAAAAAATGCAGAAGTTAGGAGCCAATGACTGTTTTTCATATAATTCAAAATGGTGGGTGATCTAAAGGTCAGAGGTCAAAAGTCAGACCACGAAAGTTGTCGGGCATGAAGAGACGCATGTGTGTATCGAAGTTTCATGGTTGTAGGTCAAACAGGGCATGAGTTGTACCTGTTCAAAGTTGGCACTTTCAATTGAGTGCTATAGCGCCACCCTTTGACGAATGAGTGTGAGAATTATTTCTTGGTAGTTTTTCATGAGCATCTACCATATGGCCGAGTTTCGTAAAAAGCGTGTGCACGGTTAAGCCAGAACTGGCAAAAACAAGTATTTTTCAAACTGCTCAAAATTGCGGAAAATCTAAGGGCGGAGCTTAATGGTCAAATCAATACGTGTGTTCCTCATGAGTCAAGGCACATGTGTAAGCAAGTTTCACGACTTTCAGCCAAACGAGGCATGACTTATGCCTGTTTAAAGTCTGCCTTTTCAAAAAATTGCTATAGCGCCCCCTTTTGGCCAATTAGAGTAAGATTGGTTTCAGTGATATTTGGAATGACCCTGTACATTTCTGCAAAGTTTCAAAGAAATGTGAGTCTGCATGTATGTTTTAGGCACAGATGAATAATTTTCATAAAACTGTAATAGTTAAAATCTATCTCCTCCTGGGATTTTTGAGCAATCTGCACGAAACGTTTCGTACTTGAACTTTGGACCACTTTCTACAAAAAATTCCAACGGATTTTCCATAAGTGAAAAAATGCAGAAGTTAGGAGCCAATGACTGTTTTTCATATAATTCAAAATGGTGGGAGATCTAAAGGTCAGAGGTCAAAAGTCAGAGTGTGAAAGTTGTTAAGCATGAGGAGACGCATATGTGTATCCAAGTTTCATGGCTGTAGGTCAAACAGGGCATGAATTGTACCTGGTCAAAGTTGGCATTTTCAATTGAGTGCTATAGCGCCACCTTTGGACGAAAGATTGTGAGAATTATTTTTTGATCGTTTTTCATGACCATCTACCATATGGCCGAGTTTCGTAAAAACCGACAGCGCGGTTCAGCCAGAACTGCGAAAAGTGGCAGAAGAAGAAGTGACAGAATAATGCGAATAACAATACGTGTCCAGAGCAGAGCTCTGGCCCCGTAACTACAGCTATGTCTACAACTGGAACTAGAAAAGTCCTTATTTCTAACAACAATTAAAAATCACAAACGTTTCTATGATCCCTAGAATGTACACAAGCATAGGCCTACTTACAGCTCATATATGTCACTTTTGCTGAGATCTTGCCAGTCTCTCCAGGTAAAGTAGTGTTGACAACCTCTCTCTGGACATGGGCTGTGCACCTGCTCTGTCAGGCCCGGCCACTGCCTTGACAACAAAGACAGTTTGGACATTACTGCTAGGATCAGATCCCACGATTGACGGAACTCTGGAAAGAGAGAATAGTTCTCTGTAGCCGTGTTGAACAACTTGTGACACACACAGAAAATAAAGAAACTGTATGTCACATGTTATATATACATTTACTTGTGTTATATATCATGTTATATCTTCGCTGTCATGCAGAAACTTTGTATGCCTAAAACTGTTACTTTTAAGGAAATAACTAACTAAAAACTAAAAAATGAACTAAGGCTGAACGATTAATCGTTTTCAAACCGAAATCGCGATTTGAAACCACGCGATTAGCTAATCGCAAAGGCCGCGATTTTTTATTTTTTTATTTTATCATAATAAATAATTGTAATATTAATATTAATCCCAGAGCACCCGCGGGACTTGTCTCCTTCTATCCAGAGTGGCTGCCTCTCTCTACAGGGAGCGAGAAGGCAGCGCCCCCCCCCCCCCCCCTCTCTCTCTCTCGCTCTGTCCCTCTCATAGAGTTAGGTTAAAGTTTGTCGAGCGGCCGCGTTGCGCAACTTAAGTCCCCGATGCCGCGCGTAGCGGTAAAACATTATTTTCGGTTCGACACAAGTAGTGTAGTAGTAGTGTTGCTCATATCTATGTTTGTTTCTGTAAGTGTAACTTCTATTTTTTCCATCATTATTAAACTATTACTGTCGGATGCTGTGATCCAATGTAAACAACAATACGATGCAAAGCACTTCCTGGTCAGTGTTGCCAGGGTTTGAGAGAGAAATAAGCAACCCTGTCTATGAAAACAAGCCCAAAACAAAAGAAGCGACTATGAACTGTATCTTTGTCACTTATGTACAGTGGTGGAAAAAGTACTCAAATGTTGTACTTAAATAAAAGTATCAATACTGCAATGTAGAAGTACTCTCTTACAAGTAAAAATCCCAAATTCAAAATTGACTTGAATAAAAGTAGGCCTACAAAAGTATTGGTTAGTATTTTATTAGTATATTAGTATTTAAGTAAAATGTACTTAAAGTACCAAAAGTAAAAATACTAATGTTTGAAAGCAGATCTACAAGCTCACAACGCGTCGCATCGCGGCGAGTTGTGAGCTTGTAGATCGGCTATTTTCAAATTACCTAGGTATAAAATAGGGCTAAAGTGGTTAATGTAGGTTTTATAATATTATAATTTATATCTGCAAAGTAACTAGTCACTAAAGTTCTCAAATAATTGTAGTGGAGTAAAAGTACAATATTTGCCTCTGAGATGTAGTGGAGTAGGAGTTAAAGTATTGGAAATTAGAAATACTCAAGTGAAGTACAAATACCTCAAAATTGTACTTAGTACAGTACTTAAGTAAATGTACTTAGTTACTTTCCACCACTGCGTTATGTATTCTGAGTTTTTCACTTCCAAGGAGTAGTAGTAATACAATGTACAGTAGGAGAGGACTTTGCCTTGTGAGACAAAAAAGTGTTAATTTTAGTTGAATGTTAATCTACATAAGCTAAATACTGGATATCAGTAAATATGCTTCTGGAGCCATAAGTGAAAGACTTACTTATTTCACTGCTGTGAATTGTTTACACGAAATGGTAATTATTTGTTTAATTTTATTTTTATTTATTGAACTTCATTTCAGAAAAAGCTTCTCTTCTTGAGCCATAAGTTAATGACAACAAGTTCAATGTTGGGTTGTTTACAAAAATAAGCTATTTCTATTCCAGCTAAATGTTTAAATATATACATGGGGAAAAAAGTACTTGGAAGATACATGTTGGAAGCAATGAAGCAATTCATATCTTTTAGTTCTCATCCTTATTTATTATAATCTAGAACAGTAAATAAATGGTATGCCATTTGGTAATGTTCCATTACTTCCAATTACTTTTTAAACGTACACAGTGAATACTAAACTGAAGCTTGACTTTAAAAAAATGTTTAAGATTTTTTTTTTTTTATTAAAAAAATCGCAATCAAATCGCAATCGCAATATCGGTCAGAAAAATCGCAATTAGATTTTTTCCCAAAATCGTTCAGCCCTAAAATGAACCCATGGATCCAATGGACTTATTATTTAGTCACAAGTTCTTGTTAATACTTTTCATTAGCTAAATATAAAAAAAGATATTAAAAAAAAACCCACAGACAAATTTAACCAATCTACAAGCTCCTGTGGTGTGAGCAAGGAGATCGTCTATTTTCACTACTTTTGCATGACACTGTCATACTACAACATGAAAAAACATAAAATAAGATTAAACATGGATAAAAGGTATCTGCTTGACAGACTATATACATGTGACATATACATTTATTATAAATGGGGGGGGGGGGGGGGGGGGGGGTACATTTGGAATCTTTTGACACATACAGTATACTGTAGTATATCATATCTGAATATCTTAGTATAGGCCAGTCAGACATTTCTTACCATTGCTGTTCTCAGGTCTCTTGCAGCGTATCTCTATGAATGGATCTCCTTCTTCGCTCTTCTGTTTGAAGAGAAGCAGCCTGTTTCCACAACAGAGGAGACACTGGTCTCTCCCCACCCAGTGAGTTGGGTACAGGGTACATGTCTTGATAATCAACCTAGTAATGGCATACATCATAAACATACAGTTGAAGATAATTGATAAATGCAAGCAGGATTGTAGGTCCCATGCTGAATGCCACACTTATTTCTCTGCAGAGGACAATTCCATACTGCATACTTTTACTTCTACTCCACTACATCTCAGAGGCAAATATTGTACTTTTACTCCACTACAATTATTTGAAAACTTTTGTTACTAGTTACTTTTCAGATTTACATTTTGATACCAATACTTTCGTACTTTTACTCAAGTAAATGTTGGATTCCAGACTTTTACTTGTAACAGAGTACATCTACATTGCAGTATTGATACTTTTACTTAAGTAAAACATCTCAGTACTTTTTCCCACCACTGCTGCAGACATACATAGATACCCCACTGAGATTTGTTCGGGTTATTAGACGTCAAAAATACGTCTAAGGGCTAGGCTAAAATAGGGTTATAATTGGTATAACAGTGAAAGTTTTTTAGACGTCTAGGCTTAGCCTAGACGTTGATTAGCTGTTTTTTAAGCGTCTGTTTATAGACCGTCTATATTATAGCCCTTGAAATGACGTCTATAATATAGACGTCTATATAGACGCTTAAAAAACAGCTAATCAACATCTAGGCTAAGCCTAGACGTCTAAAAAACGTTCAGTTATAACCCTGTTTTAGATGGAGGTCTAATAGCCGACTATGGCTCACTGGGACAGTAGACAGATCATAATCAAAGTAAAGAGTCAACATTAGGTGCTTGAGGAGGACACAGTACCTGTGGAAGAAGCCGTGGGGGATCTCAGGCAGGAGGTACACGTGAACGTTAAGGTCGTCCAGTTTGTCTTCGCCCCACTTCTCGCTCACAACGTGGTTGTCTTTCAGGTAGCTGGGGAAGAGACAGGCCGCGTCCGGATCTCCCTTCACCGCCTTGCCGGTCGAGTTCCGCCACGCCTCGCCGGGGACGAACACCGGGGCCTGGGGGTTGAGCGGGCTCCCCACGTTGGTCGGGAGGCAGATTTCAAAATGCTGCAAGAGGCTGAGCAGCATGCCTTCCTCCTTGCTGCTCCCCACCATCTCGTTCACCAAGTCCTCGTCGTGGAGAACCAGGCCCTCCTCCATCTCCCGGCGGACCAGGATCCGTATGGCGGCGTTGTGCAGGGTGCCTCTGCTGTTGAGGTCATGCACCCACGTGCGCTTCTGTTTGACCAGGATGCTCTCTGTCCTGAGCAGGTCCCTGGGGATCCCCTCCAGTTGCTGCACCAGGTCGTGTCTCACGATGGTCTGGACGGACAGAAAGAACGAAAGAACGAAAGAAAGAAACAGAATTTTTACTTTACACATACTGTATAATATTAATGTAGCATGTATGTCACGCCCTAGTACGAGCAAATTGTGTAAGGCAGGGGTCTTCAACAGGGGGTCCAGGACCCCTAGGGGGTCCTCAGAGCTACTATAGGGGGTCCGCCAAATCTTTGTGTGATAGGTTTTTGTTTTTTACATTAACCACTTGAACTAGAATTGCTTTTCTGAGGAGAACATTAGCCGAAAATAGCCGATCTACAAGCTTGTAGATCGGCTATTTTTGGCAAAGAGCTATCGGTGTAGAGGGAAAAAAGAGCAGACCACACAAACAAAAAAAGTTGCATCTGAAACACAATTTTATACAATATAGAGGGGGTCCCTGCTTCATCTCTCTCTCAGCTAGGGGGTCCTTGGCCTGAAAACGTTGAAGACCCCTGGTGTAAGGGAATAACAAAGGAGCTTCTTGCATGATTTTGACTCCTTTTAGTGGCTCTGGAGCTTGAAAAAATAAATATTTGTATATCCCGTCCTCATTTCCGTAATGCAGGTACAGTACCTGCACAACAGTACTTTAATAGCATTGCACTGGGACAGAACAAAACTGTCTAGCAATCCTAATGATAATACTGCGTTGTTTGCACCTACAAGGCAATGAGAGCTTGGATCCAATATACCAAAACAGTCGTGATAAACAAAATGATAGATTTACTGAGCACACACTAGAAGTTAGTTAACCCATTAATAGTTACACAATTGTCTCCGTTGTTTGCACCTACAAGGCAATGAGAGCTTGGATCCAATATACCAAAACAGTCGTGATAAACAAAATGATAGATTTACTGAGCACACACTAGAAGTTAGTTAACCCATTAATAGTTACACAATTGTCTCACATTGTCTCACATAAATAATACACAATGTATAGTCTTTAGAATTTGCAAAGCAGATCCAATTCCATGAAGAGAGCTGCATTTTATAGGTCAATTGTATTTTGGAATAGTCTTCCAAGGGAGATTAGAAACACCAGAGAAAAAGACAAGAAAAAGGAAACTTCGACTTCATATAATGTATACTCAAAACATACAATAACATCTATTCTTACATACCAAATTGATAGTGCTACTTTTTAAATCTGTTGTATCCCTGTCGGTATCTCTTTTTGTGTGATTATAGACTTTTGTAATGTAATGTAATATAATTATTTAGATGTTATTATTTTGTTGTTTTTAGTGTTTCTTTGTAATACACTGTGATATGTTGAATGTTTTTGTTAATGTATTTTAATGTCTTGGACCCCAGGAAGACTAGCTGACGTTAAGGCGTCAGCTAATGGGGATCCGTTTAAATAAACAAAACAAAAACACTGACCTTGAAGAGTGAGATGAGGAGAGAGGGGCGAATGAATACTCGATCACTCAATGCATCAAATTCTTCATACCAGACGATTATCCCAATCCGATGGAGGTATCGCAGGAGAAACCGCAAGATACTGTGGAGGCTCTCGCGATTCAGGTCAACATGGGCCAAGATTAGATCATGTAGTTCCTCCAAGAGAACAATACCTGTAAGCAACAGAGGAATTCATTTAGTAATATAATGTTCATAATCTAAAATAATAACTGTAAAAGCCTTGGTTTAGATAAAAGTTGACAAACCATGTTGAGGGATGAGTTTTCCTTTAAGTAATTCATATATGGCTTGCTCCACTTCTTCATAGCTCTTGGGTAATATCCTCTCAGCACAGGGAAATATGTTCTCTGAGTGGATATACTTCAAAATGTCACCTCTGAGCCTAGCAATATCCTCAGTGCTTGTGCAGTCAATTGTGATGAGATCCAAAACCTGTGCAGAAAGTAAAGAGGAGAAGAAGCCATGTAACACATGAACAGTGGTGTAAAGTAACTAAGTACATGTACTTATGTACAATTTTGAGGTATATTTCCAATTACCAGTACTTTTACTTCTACTCCACTACATCTCAGAGGCAAATATTGTACATTTACTCCACTACAATTATTTGAAATCTTTAGTTCTTTAGTTACTAGTTACTTAGCAATTATTATATTATAAAACATACATTAACCACTTTAGCCCTATTTCATACATATAGGCTATTTGAAAATAGCCGATCTACAAGCTCACAACTTGAACTTGTTGTGAGCTTGTAGATCGGCTATTTTCAAACATTTTAGTACTTTTACTTTTGGTACTTTAAGTACATTTTGATACCAATACTTTTGTAGTTTCACTCAAGTAATGTTTTAATTCCGGACTATTACTTGTAACAGAGTATTTCTATATCGCAGTATTGATACTTTTACTTAAGTAAAATATCGGAGTACTTTTCCCACCACAGCACATGAATGTATAAGCTTAATTTATACGGCACAAGTCTCAAAGGATAATTACCTGTAGGTTGTATTCCAAAAGGCAATCAAGCTCACTCATCTGGTCGACGAAGAGAGAAGGGTTTTTGCTGTCCTCCAGATTCTTCTTCTGTTGTTTCAAAACGCCATTCCTGTCTGCCAGCATGCTTTGGACCTTTTCCTCGATGTCTCTCTTCTTTTTCGTCACCTCCTCTTCATCTTGACACTGGTCACAGTGGGTGCCCACCAGGAGGACAACGGAGCCTGGAACGCGCAGCTGGATGTTGTTTATCCAGAACCACACTTTGTCTTTGAAAGACATGTGATCATGGATGCTGTAGCTGGTCGATTAAAAGGAAAATGTGCTATTAATAGAATTACTGACACAATAATTAAATATAATTCATGAAATAATGAGCACAAATCAAACTATTAGTGGATGTATTGTTTAGTGAAGAGCATGATTGGGAAAAAAAAGAAGAAATTCCCACAAGGTCTTACCTGGATAAATTGACAGCAAGGATGACGAGGGCCCATGGCGTGATGAAGACGTGGTGGGTCAGGTAGTATTCCTCCTGTCCCGCAAAGTCCCAGAACAGGAAGCGGACATTCTGGGTGTACAGCTCGCTGATCTCGATGCCCTCGGTGCGGTCCTCCTCTGCCACCTCCACGGGCTTGCCCTGCTTCAGGCTGCGACACAGCGTTGACTTCCCAGCCATGGAGGAGCCCAGAAACATCGCCTTGACCGTCCAGGTGCTCCGCGTGCTCGGGTTCTCTTCCATTTGGCTGAAATAGCTCTGGATGTCTTGAACGCCTCCAACACAGACCTCCTCCGGTGGGCACCTCAAAGGGTTCCCCGTGACCTTGCACATGGTCAACTCACAGCTATCAATCTGGAACAGTTGGGGCGGCAGCTCTGTCAGTTGATTCCTCTCCACAAGCAGCTCTTTTAGTTTCCGAAGACCCACCAGAGGCTGGAGGTCCTGAAGGCAGTTTTTTGACAGGCTGAGGTATGTGAGGCTGGTGCACTGGTTCATGTCTGAAGGTAGCTCGGTCAGGTGGTTTGTGCTCATTTTAAGGAACTGCAACTTCCCCAGCTGAGGAAAGACCGCCTCTGGTATGGACCTGATGTTGTTCTGGTTCAGGTAGAGCCTCTCCAGGTTATGCAACTCACAGATTTCCTGGGGGAATTCCACCATCTCATTCCTGGAGAGGTTGAGCTCCGTCAGGTGGACCAGGGTGGAGATGCCATTTACTTGTCTCAGTTTGTTCCTCTGGAGGTCGACTCTTCTTGCGTCCTTTCCCTGCGTGAAGAGCGACTGAGGAAGGGCTTTCAGCCTCCGCCCCGACAAGTCCCATTCCTTCTTACGGTTTCCTGTAAATGGTAAGACAAATCGTTTGATTTAAAACACAAAAGACTGTGTCTGTCAGTAAATCATTTTTTAGGATGGAAGTTCCATCAGGGAACTGAACTGCTTCTACTGCAGGATCCATCCTTTACATCTGAGCATGTCTGTGGATGACTGAGTGATAAGGAGCATTGGTCAGCATTGGTCAATCACAGAGCAGAGCAGTCGTAAAGCCATTAGGTGTGAACACACACAAACTCACCTCTATGCCATGTTATGTTAAAAGAGAGCCAGAGCGCAGGTATATTTCATTTTATTATAATACACATGACAATAAAGTTGAACGGAACTGGAGGAAAAAAACTGTAGTAATTAATACATAATTTCCTATTAAGTAGGCTACTAGGAAAAAGATAGATAGTATACAGTGATACTGTATGAAACCTGTTTACAAAAGCTTTGTCATCACCAGGCTCAAATAGGACTCACATACCTTACCCTTATACCCTTTGGTTAATCTGTTCATTATACTTGCAGACCATACTGTATTACTGTACATTACTTAATATATATGTTACAGGTAGATTGGCATTCCAGGTAATATAGAGCTATTCAACAATCATTAAAAATAAACAAGAAACAAAAATCTGAAAAGTATTTATCGGGCAAAAGTATTCACATACTAATTGTCTCCGCCATGTTCTGCTCTTCTTTGCAAACAGTTTTTGCTACTACTCCTACCAATTGTGTCCAAACCTCAAACTCAAATTGGTACACAATTTTCTGATTCTATTCTGACTATGATTGGCTTTCAAAGTTTACTGGAGGGGCCCATTTTGCACGACATACAAGAACCGCCGGTCCAGCGGGAAACTTTGCACTCACACTCCCAGTAGGCCAAGCAAGAATCTCCACCCAATGTCTTTTTCAAATCGGTCAGTTATAGCGGCACCATGGGACAGATTTTTGAAAAAACACATTCGTTACTACTCCTACAGATTTTGTCCAAACCCACACATTATCTCTGTAGTCATGTGATCAAGACATATCCGTCACATTTCTTGTATTCCATTCTGATTGATTGCCTTCCAAAGTCTGTGGCGGTGCCACGGTGGCCCGGTTTGCACAAAATGCCACACATCATGAATGCACCTCCCGATTGCTGGGAAACGTTGCACGCACATTCCCACTAAGCAAAGGAAGCTCCATCCTCCATCCAAATTTTTCAAATCTCCTCAGGGTGGCGCTATAACAGCCCACTTCACGTTTTGGCCTAGAACTCTTGAACAGTAGGTCATACAATCAACATATTTTCACCCTGGATTCCCTGGATCATGAGTCATGACAACTTATAGGCCCTGTTTCTGTTTGTGCCATATTACATTTTCTGACATAGTGGATTTTCTTCAAAACACACTTTTTGCTACTACTATCTCTGGGGTCATGTGATCAAGATGTATGATGTCTGAATTTTCATGTCTGCCTTCCAAAGTTTGCGAGCCCTGGGTAGGCAACCCGTCCTGGGCGGAGACCTGTGCTCTGAGCAGCACACTTTTATAGTTTAACATGTTTCATTTGAGCCACACTGCCACACGTAAAAATGTACAGTAAATGCTTGAGAAGAAATGCCCAGCCTTCAAATGACCCAGCAATAAACTCTGAAAATGAACAGCTGGTCTCAATGTTAAGGGAATATAGACTTTGCTCCAACACAGGCTGAAATTATTTAAAAAAAATGTTCCACTGAGATAGACTATCAGTTCTGATGAGCAACATTACTCAACTTTGGCATCAAACATGTTAGGGAATGGTGGACATAAAGATAATTTTGGCCAAAAACTATTTGCAAAGAAGATGGCCAAGCTACCTTTAATAAACATTAACAGGATTGCATTTAAAACCCTCAAGCATACAGGTAACACCATTCTTGTATAAATAATAACATTCCTATCTGAGTACAATGTTTATTGCAGTAATTATTACATTAAACATTAACTTCTACAGAAGGAACTGTTGACAATTCACTTTATATAGAGACATATCAAACATATTTAAGAGTTGAAAGCTTGCTAAGTTGCTTACCATTTACATGAGCCATTGTCTCCCTCATGTCATTTCCTCATACTGTACACCGGTGAATAGCTACAAGTTACTCACCCTGTTCCTGGTTTCTTTATGGGAGGAGTAAATAACAGTGGTTCACCAGAGTTAGTAACAGAGATAAAAGCAATCTCCCTTGCAGAGGTTGATCTGCCCACTGAGAAAATATTCAATTTGACTAGTGATACTGCATTATTATACATACCATATTACTCTCTCTCTCTATCTGTGCAAAATAATCTGTCAAGCTGTCAGAAATCATTTCACAAGAGAAAAGATGCACGGTTAACCTTAACTTCCTGTTACTACATTTTTATTTTAAAACATTTTAATTTCCTGCCCTACAAAGCCAAAGTGCAGTAACTACATTATTGGACACATTTACTTATATATTTGTCTCAAAGGTCAAATCAGTCTTCATGATTTTTGGGAATAAACTAGTGCTGTTACATGAACAGATATACAATTAGTGCAATATCATTTATATACCAATAACCCTAATTTGGCTGGACAATTTAAACACTAAAGCCTTTTTTATCAGTTTACTACACTTTGGCTTTATAGGGTTCGAGTAGTATAGTAAAGATGTATCTAGTTAGTAGTAGTAGTCTCCACATGCCCACCAGAGTTTCATTTCCTCCTAATGCTGAGGCATAGTTTCACTTCTGTCACGCAAGCTTTCCTTAGCCGAGACAGAAGTGAAACTATGGTATGGCACAACAACCAGTTGACAGCTCCACCAACAACACACACTGCTCCCACCCTGTGGTCATCTGAGACAACAGCAGCTACTGTGGTCTTCATAGGAAGACCTCTGTGATAATACAGTACATGATCTTGTGCATTCTCATTGTCAATAGTACCAAGAGGCAGTTGTTTTTCATTGATGCCTCCTTATTTTTGGCACTGCCCCACTTCAATCACTGACATCACCACGATTACTTGCATCCAGTTCCAATGTCTCAGAGCTAGATGTCCTCAAGAGGTATTTAGGAACATGCTGGAGAAAAAAGAAAACATATGCAAGAGCTAGTTCAGTCTTTTTCAGTCCTACACAGCATAGCTGCAAGATGTCAACTGATACAGAACAAGAAAGAAAAGGATACACATCCAACATGATAAATGTACAAGACAGATTGTTTCCCTTTCTTTTTACTGAATGGGTTCCCAGATTGTAAAAGTACAGAGACCACACATGGTAAATGCTTGAATGGTATTATGTACAATAAAGCATTATATTATAATAATATAATATCATTATAAAATATTAAGGTTGAGCCACTGATGCACCTACAGTATTTTCATGGTAGTAATGGATCACTTTGCAGGACAATACGCATGGTGCATTGCACCAACAGCAAGAGGCAGTTGAGTTTAGAATAGATGTTAGTTTATAAAAGGTTACATTTAAGCATTTTGATGTGGATAAGGCTACGAAATAAGGATCTGGGTTAGTAACTCCACTCATCACGCAACGCATGTTGAGTATTGTCCTGCTAATTCCCATCATACTGTCACATATTGACCACTTGAACCATTCATTCATGTAATCCATCAGATGTACCATGTTGAACTGACCAGGGAGCAGTGAGCAGGCAAGGCGAGGTTTCTGGCAGCTCTGTGCTGAATCCTTTGACTATGGCGTGTCGCGGTGGAAGTGATGGCCTGACTCCTAGTGGACGAACGAAGGCGACCGGTGGAGGTGGATGCACCATCGTCTATTTCAGCGAGAAGGTCTGTGAGCTCTGTGTCACTAACCTCCTCTTCCTCTGTGAAGCAAATAGGAGGACAAGCTATGAAAAATCTACAAAATCAGTACATTCAGAACTGATACCAAATAAGAAGAATGAAAGAACACATAGGCTACATGCATGACAGGCAGCATCTACGTGTAGTTAACTGAGTTACCCGAGTGAGAAGGGCTGACTGCACACTCTGGACAAATCCAGTCCGTCTCAGGGCCTGTATCCAGCAGGGAAGCCAAGCAATCCATGTGATACCTGTAAATATAAACACACACACAATATTATAATACTGGGATATTAGATGGACCAGTGGCCCTAAGTGTCCAACATTTTAAAATGAGAATAATTATCAATAAATGGGAATACAGAGGATTAGATGCAACAATGCAGTCAGATCCATAAACCAATTAGTTTGACATAATCTGCTGTGTGCTCTATGAGGAACAACTCCCACGATACTTTCTAAACGTGCACTTATTATATTAAATCTTTTAAGAGCATATTTTTCTTTCTCTCCAAGATTTTTTCATTAGAAACAAAAAAAATATCAGTCCTCAAGACATTCATCAGCTGATTTTTTTTCTCTCCTTTTGGTCCTCTGCTATGCATCTCTTTTATATAGGTGTGTGAAGAACTAACCTTACCACGAATTAACGAGTTAACCTTACCACGAATCACAACGTGTGCACAACAGTAGCTGGTTTCTGCGGTCGCTCCGTCCACACTCTTCACAAATGCCTCCGTCCACCTCTTCATCTTGAGTAACAACTTCACTCCTATTCTTCACTCCAAACTTCATAGATAGAACAAAGACAAACAGTGCAAATCGCATAGGTACATTTTTGTGATATTCCATGTCCTCGGGGGTTATAATCAAGGGAATAATAAAATGTTATCTCCTCCTATGTGTTTACAATGTGACCAATCATTAAAGTCCACCTTTTTTAGAATGTCTCCTCCAGGCTGGGATCTCTGTTGGATGACAGTGAAGCTGATCCGATCCACTGGGCATGAGTTTGTGGTCTGAAACCCATTAAGAGTAACAGTGCATTATTTTCCAATTCACATATTTGGTAACCTGAGAATAACATCTTGAGAAGAGTGACGGAACTTTTCTACCGTCTGTTAGTGTTTCGGTTGTTTTTCTACTGTCACAAATTTAGGCAGACATACTTGAACGAGAGTATGATTTACACTGTAAGCTACAGTTAAAACTATAAGTGGATTTACCACATTAGCTTCTGTATGAGAATTGTCATCTAAAACAGGGGTTTTCAACCAGTGGTCCGGGGACCACCAGTGGTCCTCGAGGGGGTTCCAGGGGGTCCCCAGCCAAATTAATAGTTAGCAACCAAATTGACCCTTATATGTCTGTAACTCTGAGAGTGTACAAATGGAACCAAATGGGTTCCATTTGTACACTCTCAGAGTTAAATGAACACTGGTGATGATACTACAGTGTAGATTGGGACCCCCAAGAAATCTAAATGGTTGAGTCCCTGGCATATCTTTTCAAATGGGGGTCCGTGGGGCGTGGGCTAATATTTGTCAATTTTGATGAGTTGAAAGCCACTGATCTAAAAGACAAGTCTATCAATCCACTCTTGTACTTGGGCAAATGTTACCCACTTGTACATAACCCCCTTTAAAAACGTACCTGGGACCACTGGAGAATGCATTGAAGACAGAACACATGTTGACATGTATCAAGGGTGCCTAACTGCTGCCCGAAGGGACTCAGGCAGATCGGGCATATTTTGTTCGAATCGAGCATGGCACTAGGAGGAATACTATTCTCTGTTCTGCCCCCGCCTGTTTCCTGTGTCACCAACAATGTTGTGCTCCTGTCCATGTTGATAATCATACGATAAACCTGAAACCTTTGTAATGGTATGATGCACTATGCAGTTGCAGTATTTGTAAAAGAAAAACGGTTAGACCTGCTAACAGGCTACTGTTAGTTGAATGTTCCAAATACAATATATAATGAACTGGATAAACTTTAAAGAAAGTGGGAAAAAAACACTAAACAATCCAAAAAAATCGTATTTTTACGTTTTGAAACGTTTTGAAAGTTCCTCTCTCTATGGAGCTGTGTTCCGTGAGCGCTAATAACAGCTGTGTTCCGTGAGCAGAAATAACGGAGCAGAAATAAGACTTCCGGTTGACGATCTCTTCAGAATAAGAGTATCCTCTAGAGTAAAAAGAAACCATTGAAAACCATTGAAAAACGGTTCATTTGCACATTAAAACTATAAATTAAGCATTTAAACGAAGCTAGAAAACACATATTATGTATATTTGTAATAAAAAAAGTTTTTAACTGTTTTAATAACATAAAAAATGTATCTAAATGGATAAATGCTGTTCACTGGAGTGCATAGACTTCACAAATTGGGCGCTGGACACGAGACAGCTATTTGCGGGGGCACGTGTGATATACGTACGCGTTCAAGGAGACCCCCTCTACAACGCCACACTCTCCGCTAAGCCAGACAGGTGTATTTGGAAAAGTGGCGGGCCGTCCAGTGAGGTCAGGGGTCAGAAAACAGTCCATTTTCAGTGCATAGACTTCACAAATTGGGCGCTGGACACGAGACAGCTATTTGCGGGGTTGTTTTCTGACCCCTGACCTCACTGGACTGCCCGCCGCTTTTCCAAATACACCTGTCTGGCTTAGCGGAGAGTGTGGCGTTGTAGAGGGGGTCTCCCTGAACGCGTACGTATGTCACACGTGCCCCCGCAAATAGCTGTCTCGTGTCCAGCGCCCAATTTGTGATGTCTATGCACTGAAAATGGACCTTTTCTGACCCCTGACCTCACTGGACGGCCCGCCACTTTTCCAAATACACCTGTCTGGCTTAGCGGAGAGTGTGGCGTTGTAGAGGGGGTCTCCCTGAACGCGTGCGTATGTCACACGTGCCCCCGCAAATAGCTGTCTCGTGTCCAGCGCCCAATTTGTGAAGTCTATGCACTGAAAATGGACCTTTTCTGACCCCTGACCTCACTGGACGGCCCGCCACTTTTCCAAATACACCTCTCCCGCTTAGCGGAGAGTGTGGCGTTGTAGAGGGGGTCTCCCTGAACGTGTGCGTATGTCAAAAGTGCTGGCGCCAACAGCCATCTCCTGTTCAGTGTCCAGTATTGTCTGAAAATGGCACTTTTCTTACCTCAGGCCGCACTGGGCGGCCTGCCACTTTCCTTTTTTTTACAAATTATCTCTCAAATGTTCACCAACATTCTGTACTGGTCTGTATCCATTTTCTATCAAGTTTAGGGGCGCTCAGTTATGGAGAAGTACACACACACACACACACACACACACACACACACACACACACACACACACACACACACACACACACACACACACACACACACACACACACACACACACTACAAATGTACTAATATTTCTGTCCTCTATCTTTTTTTATGCTGTGTTTCCATGTTGTATATATTTTGTTAAATAATATACATTTTTAATGCTTTTTTTCTGATTACATTTGTATTTGTATTGTATTTTAGTTTTTAAATAGGTGAGATCAACTTACTATAACTATAAACCCCAAATTCTTCTTTTTTTTTCATCTCACCTGCACTATCTACTATTATTATTTGTAGCATATTTTGTGGTCTCTTTTATCATTGTTTATTTGCTTCTGCAATAAACAATATTATATCATCATCATTTTCCAAGAGTGACCTGGCCTAGAGTCAGCATTATTACAACAATGGACAAACAATACAAAAACAATACATATATGTAACACACACAAATCAATATCCAGTTAAAGTGCAAAACAGTGCTAAGTGCACATTTAATGGGGGTCAATAGCCAATTTCAAACTGGAACAACCTGGCACTTAGAAGTGATCTAGTATAATAAGCCATTTAAAAAGACATACTGTACATCATAAATGTAGTTTTTAAATACAATTGTGTATTTTTTTGTTTTTAGACTTGCCACTTAGAAGTGTTTTAGTATGAGCCATTTAAAAGGCATACATCATAAATGTATTTTTAAATTAGATTTGTGTCTTTTAAAAAACATAAAAAATTACGATCTTATTTTGAAGGCAACCGGAAACCTTATTTCTGCTCGCTCAAAAACCGGAAGTCCAATTTCTGCTCACGGAACGGAGCTTCTCTATGGACGCTGGTTAGAATGCTTCCGACAACAAGGAATCCCAGACTAGCGAATGAGTCCTATTGGTCACATCTGACGAGGCTCTGTAACGTAATTGGACGAGGTTCTGAGTGGGCGGACACTAAAGCTGTGCCTTGTTTTTATTGGTTGTTTTCAACACGACGTTAAAACCACACTGTAAACAAACAGCACTGGCGCGGTTTATGGAGTTAGTTAAAAAGGGCTTCCCAGCGGTGTACGTCTTTTATGCAAATGTGGGCTGTTATTTACAAAAAAAACGTGAATGTTTTGGTTGTTTTCATGTCAGCCAGGGTAGGCAATTCTTCCCAAATGTAGGCGCGTGTTTTTTTTTTTTTGGTGCGTGTGACAGTAGCCCTGAAAAATGACTGTCATATCATGACAGACGAGTCATGTGAACCATGGCTACGTGTGACAGCAGCTCAGCCTGTTGACACCTGATGCTCTTCAACTTCAACATAAAATGGTAGGTAAAGATACTCGATGATGCCTCGCCCTATCACAGGGGTCTTCAACATTTTCAGGCCAAGGACCCCCTAGCTGAGAGAGAGATGAAGCAGGGACCCCCTCTATATTGTATAAAATAATGTTTCAGATTAGACTTCCC
Source organism: Gymnoscopelus microlampas (assembly GCF_963454915.1). Taxonomy (NCBI): domain Eukaryota; kingdom Metazoa; phylum Chordata; class Actinopteri; order Myctophiformes; family Myctophidae; genus Gymnoscopelus; species Gymnoscopelus microlampas. The sequence continues at coordinate 11,355,566 of NC_139962.1, forward strand.
CCCCCCCTTTACACCTATACCTCTTTGCCAAAAATAGCATTTCTACAAGCTCACAACGCCTCGCGGCTCGCGCTGCGAGGCGTTGTGAGCTTGTAGATCTGCTATTTTTGGCTAAAGTTCTCCTCAGAAAAGGGATGCTAGGGTAAAGTGGTAAGGTAAAAAAAAAGTCATATCTCACAAAGATTTGGTGGCCCCCCTGTAGTGACTCTGAGGACCCCCTAGGAGTCCCAGACCCCCTGTTGAAGACCCCTGCTCTATCAGATCAGATCAGTTATGTGTAAAATCTTTACTCTGATACCTTACCGGTCCATTTGACATGTGTACTACACGCTCGGATCTATAAATGGATAAATTAACATTCAAAAACAGCTATTCTCAGTAGAGCACTAAACTGTGAGAGTGTTTGCGGTTTAGTTGTTGCTATTTAAAGTCAGTACAACAAGAGAAATCAAGGCAACGTAAATCGTTTAATGTACAAAATATTGTTCCTTTTTTTTGAACAATTAAGCTAAATATAAAAGAAATTAATTTCATCACACATTTGATTGTTTGGAGGTAATTAAATAATCATCAAAGCATGTTTTCAGGTCACAGTGTTTCATCTCATATGCACACATTATATAAAACACACACACGCACACACACACACACACACACACACACACACACACACACACACACACACACACACACACACACACACACACACACACACACACACACACACACACACACACACACACACACACACACACACACACACAGAGAGAGAGGCCTGGAGATCATTCAGACATTATGGAAAAGTGAGGTTTTGCTTGTAGGGAATAATCTTTCCCTCAGTCTGGAATGGAAATGGATTCAACATTCTAATACCAGACATGCCTCTTCATATCATTTCCCAATATCATAATAAGGTTGTTTATCAGTCCATGTCCTTGTTAGCACATCACAGAGACAGTGTCGGGCTGATCGTCCTCCAGAATGCCAGCGTTGCAGAGGTACTGGTGGTCGGTGAGGAGATCAGTGTGTGCGGGAGGCAGAGGGACACCGGTCTGCTGAATGAACTGCTGCAGGTTACATTGTCTCAACTCCTTGTTCAGCTCCTCAATCGCCTGGCTCCTCACCTATTACAAGGAAGCAGGTTAGCATTGTTTAGACGTTTTCAATCAATGATGACCAGGATGATTGAACTCAAATGCCACCATCTGAGTGATAGTGTAACACGTAACACTCATTTTATGTACCGTCCTTTGTGGCAATGGCGAAAACACAATAATCTCAATAGGCTCTATGCACAGCAGCTATTGGAAAGAAATTGGGCCTCTTCTTACTTCCTTCAGGTGTTGAATACTAATGATACTAATGAAGGCTCTGTTCCATTCTGGTCAGGGTGCTGATATTGTGCATGTTGGCTCACTAGAAACACTCTTTTTGTTCCCAAATGGCCCCTTATGGTGGGTGTGTAACTCTGAGAGTGTACAAATGGAACCAAATGGACCCGTAAGGGTCCATTTGGTTCCATTTGTACACTCAGAGTTACGGGGGTCCTTGACAATAAGACAACCACTATGCCACACTAAACGGAACAGAGCCTTAATTAGTATTATTGGTAACACCTGTGAAGAAAGTAAGGAAGGGGCCCAATTCATTCCCAATATGGCTGCTGTGCATAGAGCCTATTGTTCTTCTGGTTTGTAATTGCTGTGATGTTGTGATGAGTATCATTTAACCACACAGGGGCACTGCAAGCCATACGTTTAGATTATGGGAAAAACAAGATGTTTATATTCTCCTGTCATATCAGAGTTTTACAATATTTTAAGTGATGTTTGCAGGGAGAGAGGGTGTTCTGTTGATATTCCAATAACATAGTTGCAATTTCCTGGGTCCAATTCCCGGTAGCTGCAGACCTGTAACAAGTCCTTCCTCCTCTCTGTCCTCACTTTGCTGTCTCTCTACTTCACTGTCCTATCCTGCCTCAACAAAGCATGTATGCCTAGAACAAACCATGGTGTGCAACGTTGAGCTGCACCAGCACCCACTGGTGGACACATTTACAGAGTGACATGCTGTTCCAATAGTTTTGCATTGCTTTGCGGCTAAACAAATAATCATTCAAAAAGAGAACGTGAAGAAGAGAGATGTTTTAGAGCATACATGGGCAACTGGTGGCCCCCTCCTTCACTTAATGCGGCCCGCAGGTTAATATATTATTGATTTCAGCTGTTACACAATTCCAAACATGCAAACATGACCCGCTTTAATTACTTCTACTATATTTGTAGCGTAATGACTAGTATTAAAATTCTATTGTTTTTTATGTCCAATGTATTTGTATTGAAGTTCATAAAGTTAACATAAGTATAAAAAAAAGCATTTGAAATTAAATAAAAATGTTACTTTTCAGGATTCTAATTCAAAAACGGCAAAAAAATAATAATCAGGATTCCAATTCAAAAATAGCAGATCTACAAGCTCAAAACGCGTCGTACTGCGACGCGTTTTGAGCTTGTAGATCGGCTATTTTCGCTACTTTTGTGTGACATAGATTGGTGAAGTACGGCATTAATTTATGAAAAAAGTTAAAATACGGAGAGACAGTATATGCAATGTGGCCCTCTGGAGTGAGTGTGGAAATATAGTGGCGCTCTCCATCATCAAAGTTGCCCACCCCTGTTTTAGAGGTCTTTAGCTGAGGGATGAATCATAATAATATACCTGCAGCCTTGTCTCTGCACTGTGGATCCCCTTCTCCGTCTGTGTCAGCATCGTGTCCAGTTCTGCTCCCTGGTGCAGGCGGCTGTGGAGCTGCTCCTTCAGAGGCCCCAAGGCCTCCTCTGGCTGCGGTGTGGCTGGCCGAGAGCTTTGCCGCTGGGCTTCAAGTTTTACGTTCTGGCCCAGGTGGGCAGTATGGGCCTGGAGCTCCTGGAGCTTGTAGTTGTGGTCATCGATCGAAGAGCAGATCTGGTCCAGGTGTCTGTGTATATCTGAACACAGTCAAAAGACAAGACGTGTCAATTTCTGCTGATGTGTTTATGACTGTGTATGACAAACATATCAGAAACTACCGGAAAATACTGTATAGGCATTTGCAGTTTTGAGTAATTCACCATACAGTGAGAAATACATGTATTTTGCATGTACATTACAAATTATACAATCATGTTATCCACTGGGCACCCACATCTAAGACGTGTCCGGTTGTTGAATTATGCCCATGATACCCACAGAGGTAGGCCTCACTGGTGAAATCAGACATCCAAAACCACCGCGCTCAGTTGATTATTTTTACATTAGTTCAGGCAGTGCACTAAAGACTCTTTCATTCGGCAAGCACGCTCAAACAAATCGATCACATTTTTGAACTGAAAGCTCACACTCTCACTCCGCTGTCATGCAAGCCATGGTTGTGTGATCACTGAAAACGCAGAGTCCTGCTAATATTGTGTACCATGCCAAGCAGAAGCAGGCTATTTCGGAATGATCTGGTGGGTGCTATGGTTTGAACAGTAAGTTGTACAGTCAAAACATTTCTCCTGGATTCCTTAGCTCATGATGATGTAACTTCCTTATAGTACGTAGATCCCGCTAATTTCTGCCTGACAAGGTTTTCTGCCGTTTTGCGTTTTCTTCAAAACACACGTTTTACTACTACTTCTACAGATTTTATCCAAAACTCACACAAATCGGTACACATTACCTCTGGAGTCATGTGATCAATTCACATGAATCAATGTGATTGATTCCAAAGGTTGCGGGCCCTAGGTAGCGAACCCCGCCTGATGGAGATGTGCGCACTGAGGCGTAACAGTGGTCCTGCTAATTCTCTGAGAAATTTGTTGTCAAGCACGTACCTTGCTCCTTGTCCACCTCTGCCTTCAGTTGCTCCTCCCAGTGCTGTCCATGCATCAGCTCTGCTTCGTTCTGCCTCAGCTTCAGCTCCAGTTCCTCCAACTCATCCTGGAGGCCCGAGGCCACTGGAGCAGAGGATCTCTCCCAATCACTAAACTCCAAGTCTCTCTCAAGAGCTTGAAGCTGTGCCTCCAGTTCCTGCAGCCTTCCCTGCTGCTGTAGGACCTGCCTAAATACCTCCTCTTTGGAGGGGTTAGATGAAGGGACTTGAACTGGATTTGGAGGGTCCATGAATGGGACAGGGGAAGCCCTGGGCTCTGGAGAGGCTCTGGGTGAAGGGGACCAAGACCTGTTTGCTTTAGTCCGTCTGGGGACCGTCGAGGGGCCCAAATTGAATGTGAGAGCTTTCTGTGGCCCCCTGTGTTTGAAGGGCTCTGGTTGTGGGTGTCTTGGCAAGGGATGAAGTCTCTGTGTGCTTGAGCCTTTTTGACCGTCGCTGTGGCTGGGACCTGTCCTCTGCAGAATGAACTGGACCTCTGTTGCTAGCTGTCCCAGCTGGGCCAGGTAATGCAGTGGACAGTCATCTGCGACAAGCTGTCGCTCAGTGGCCCGCAACCTCATAATGAGAACATAACGTCCTGTTTGACCTAAGAAATATTGAGATAGCCTTAAAATCAATTCTGCAAAAAAATATATTTCACATATTTCAAAATAGTAAAAAAAAAAAACTCCAAACTTTAATTTTTTTGGATCCTGAAAGTACACATTCACAAATATATTTTCTCCCCCATAGGAATAGATGCAAAATATCTGTCAGGTGGAAACCTTGTACCGGTATTTCCAAAAGCATTACTTTTCAGGAAATGGATAAAATAATCTGTGTTCCAATGGATGTAGTTATTATTATCACAAGCCCTTGTTAATACTTTTCATTGGTCCAATATTTATAAAACCCACAGACACACTGCTACTTTCACTTAAAATAATCTGACATAGCATATCTACAAGCTCACAACGCATCGCATCACAACTGTGTTGTGAGCTTGTAGATTGGCTGTTTTTGCTACTTTTGTGTGACACTGTATTATGACGAAGTAGTGCATTTATTTTTGGAAAAACCATGGAGATACAAGGTTTCTGACCGACGGCAACGATATATTTTGGGCAATTATTCTGTACATTTTCAAACGTGAAATATCTATATATTATGGGAGGTTATACAGTTTCCAATTTAGTCATTCAGCAGACGCTTATGATGTCAGTATGCAATAGGCAACAAATAGTTGAATAAGTGTTAGTTGCACCTATTCTATTCCGGTATTCATTTATTATTGGTTGTTTGAAATGATAGCAAGCAGGTACCGTAAGTTTAATCGCCAAAGAGTAAATCTACATTAGAATTCTCCTCAGCTACCGATCAGCTTATCATGAACAGCAGTGAAACTCGGAAGACTTACCCATGGCCTGAGCAAGAGCAATGACCACATCCTGACAGGAAGTGTCCAGTGACAGACCACACACCACCCTGGCGACGCCCTCCACCCACACCTTCAGCTCCATCTGTAGTTTCAGTCAATCCCAACAGAGGAGAAACCTGCTTGAACACACAGGGGTAACACACACTCATATGTCAGTATGCTGTCTTCTTTCACAATATTTAACTCATTAGACAATAATTTGATGATGTTTTGACAGTCCAGTACAGCCGAGAGACATGAAAGAAAGGACAGAGTGTGTGGAGTGGAGGTGATATGTGACCTAGGTAGGGAGTAGGCTTTATGCACAGCAGCCATATTGTGAAGACATTCACAGGTGTTGCCAATGATACTAATGAAGGCTCTGTTCCACTCTGGTCAAACAGAGTCAGGGTGCTGATATTGTGCATATTGGCTCACTGGAAAACACTGCTACACCAGTGGGTCTAGAATTGGGGCTCAGGGACCCTCATGGTTCCTTGAGGGGGTTCCAAATGGCCTCTTACGGGTGTGTAACTCTGAGAGTGTACAAATGGAACTTACGGGTCCATTTGGTTCCATTGGTACACTCTCAGAGTTATGGTGGTCGTGGAAATAAAAAATTCTGAGAACCACTGTGCTACTCTAAACGGAACAGAGCCTCATTAGTATCATTGGTAACACCTGTGAAGGAAGTGATAATATGGCTGCTGTGCATAGAGCATGTTGGACATGTACTAGTACACATGACTTGTGACTACCACGTCAACGTGTAAACTAGGACAGCATATAGTAATGTTATATTTGGGGGTATGTATATATTATGCGCCATAACCATTAACTTGAACTTTAATTATTATCATTACTACATAATATAAGTTGATATTTACACATGGCATAAGGCAATTATGAAATAAACAACAGCGCATAAAAATAAGGTCAAAGGCATCCTGCGGCAAAAACAAGAATAAAAAGGTAGACGCCATTAAATGCAAAGACTAATGTTTCACAAATAAAAACACAAAAGGAACAGCTGTTCTTTTGTGAATTTATTTAACATTAGTACCCTAATTAATTTTGTCTTTTGCTTTTAATGGCATCTCACTGTAACCTTAGGGTATGGACTTATTAAAATTATCCTAAATAAATCATCATTTGCACAATTATGCCAAATTAATAATATTCCATTCTCCATCCTTATCCTCTAACTTGCTGGTCAAGCTTTCTTTTATCTGTATGAAAATGTGACCTGTTCTTTGTTTGCTCACGTTTCCTCAGAGGGATGTTGAAATGACCCGTGTGTACGTTTTGTTCTTCTCCTTCCCAAACCAACGCGGAACAATAGACTATTAGTTCACTAATCTGTCAAACACTTCCTCTGCTCAAACACATGTTATTAATGCCTGTTGAAATCCCCACCATGAATATGTTTAAGAACCTACTACCTACTTTTTCTAACCAACGGTTAACACGTCTTCTTCTGCCTGGCTCTTTAGCAGTGCTCACAAGCAATGCTTAATCCATTAAGACTGGGAATGCATCTGTGTCATTTTAAGATTTCTTTGGCTATTCAAAAAAAGCAGATGTTCTACCAATCAGTGGTGGCCAGCACAGTGCTGTATGCGGTGGTATTTTGGGGGGGGGGGTAATATCAAGGAAGGCGACAGCAGGAGGCTGAATAGGCTTATCAAGAAAGCCACATCTGTCCTCGGTACCACCTTGAATACTGTGGAGGAGGTGGCCAATAGCAGGATGAAGACTAAACTCCTGGCCATCATGGACAATCCCTCCCACCCCCTACATGACACTGTGAAAGGACAGAAAGGCTCCTTTAGCAACAGACTGTTACACCCAAGTTGCAAGAAGGAGCGCTATAGGAGATCTTTTCTGCCCACAGCAATAAGACTGTACAACTCCTCATCTGGTTGGCTCGATCAGGCTGATCAGGCTGTTTAGGATGGGGGATGCAAGCCATCGGACTCTGTAGTAGTGTTTGGCCTGTCATTTTCTTAATATTGTAGGATGACAATGCCTAGATGCCTGTTTTAGATGTTTTTTATTATTATAATGTGCACCGAGTGCCGCACTAGTGAGCTTGTATATCTGCTTTTTCTTTTTAAAAACGTTGACAATGTGCAAATCTTTGTATATATATTTTTTTTTTTAAAGGAACATTTGTCATTTGACAAATGTTCATTTGTCAAACATTTCTCAAATGTCTTCTAAATCCTAACTGGATTTGTTGCTATATCAGTGGTTCTCAAACTTTTTCGTGTCAAGGACCCCCCAAAATGATATGTTTTTGGCTGCCGACCCTCATCAAAATATGTTGTTCCAGGGACCCCCAGAAGCAAAGATTTGAGTTAAAAATGTTGTTTAAAAAAAGATTTGCATTCAAAGATTTGCACAAATGTTCAAGATGTTTAAAAAATAGCAGATCTGCTATTTTGGAATAGCCAAAGTATGAAATAATGGTTATAGCTCAAATCTAAAATGACACAGATGCGATCCCGGATTGAATGGGTTAACAGAGTAGCATAATACCAGCTCCTAGACCAGTTCAAAATACACTTGTAGTGAAGTGATATGAAAGTAATGCAATACGGCTGTCTGACTGCCTGTGTATAAGTGCAGTATCACTCTATCCACATTCCACAAATGTGTCCCACTCGGCTACGTGCATGCACACCTCTAGGTCGCCTTGTTTACTTCTGGGAACCTAGTGAGCTTGACCGAACCAGTCATTTGCCTTGCAGTCTCAGACGATACTTTACCTTATCTCCTGGCTGGGACCATGTGAGAGTGCATGACAGTACCGTATAAAATGTCCCGTTCTCAAGGTGTGCATATCCACACTGGAGCCGAGCCATGTCAACATTGCTGTTTGAGAGATTTTCTCACATATTGAACAGGAAAAGCAACTATAGCCCCAGGGGGTAAAGTCTGCCCGCAACACTGCCAACACAATAAACTTGGTTCAAAGCCAAGAGCCTTGAGGCATGATACAGTGTGTCTACACACAGATGAGAAACCAGCCGCCGCAGAACGCTACAATGCACATTGCCCTATCCCACATTCCTCTCTTTTACTCTCTCACTGTGTTGGTCTTTGCCCTATCTCTCTCTCTCTCTCTCTCGCTCTGTCTCTCGTTCAAGCTCTATTTCTCTCCCAGTCTCTCTGTGCTCCTCTGTAGTAACGCGAAGAGGTCATCTTGATCAAGACTTACTGTCTGGAGAAACCAAGAGACAAACCAGAGAGACTGGTTCTCAATTAGATGCATTTTTCCATCAAATCCCAAAGCAGTGATTTATAATGAAGAGGCCGGTAGACCTGAGTAAATATTGCTGCAAGGTTAGCAAAACAAAAACTAGTGTGACAGACTGGAAAGAACAGATTGATTTGTATCGGTACATAAAGGGAAAAAAACGAATACTGTCACTGATACAAAGATTGAGTCCTATAACTACTTCATGTATAAAGTTTTTCTTATCTTAACCCATTAAGACCGGGAACGCATCTGTGATATTTTAAGATGTGTCTTTGGGCTATTCAAAAATAGCAGATCTACAAGCTCATAGCACGGCACCGAGTACTGCGCTATGAGCTTGTAGATCTGCAACTTTTTTTTAAAAGTTGTGAACATTTGTGCAAGTCTTTGAATATATATTTTTTAAAGCGAACATTTGTAACTCAAATCTTTGCTTCTGGGGGATTCTACAAATGATTCTACAAGGACCCCCGAAATTATACATATTTGGCCGCGGACCCCCATCTCAAAATATGTTGTTCCAGGGACCCCCCCATGCAGAAGCAAATATTTGAGTTAAAATGTATATATATATTCAAAGATTTGCACACATTTTCAAGATTTTTCCCCCCAAAAATAGCTGATCTACAAGCTCATGAGCTTGTAGATCTGCTATTTTTTGATAGCCAAAGAAATCTAAAAATGACACACAGATGTGTAAAGAGTTAAAGTTTTTTTTTTGTCTCTCACCAGTGCTTATTATTCACTGGCACACCGCTCAGACTGACTGAAGAGATGTCAGGTCACTGACAAGCTTTAACACACATATAGGCATTAGGTTACACACTAAAACCACAATGATATCCTCAACACATATTGATTGAACTGACAGAGTGGTGGCTGGCTAATCCTCACAGGTCTAGTGAGGTAAAGCTACACAAAGGAAGTGCTATGCAGAAAGAATGAGAGATAGGCATGTGGAATTTCAGGTGAGTCTGGCTTCGGTCAGCTCCGCCCTGTAGCAGTGAGAAAGCTACTACAAAGAGGAAGTTTGTACTCTCTACTCTGAGGTAGCAGAGAGGAGGTGCAGGTTGAGCCAAAGTGTGGCAGACAGACAGACAGGCAGACAGACAGGCAGGCTGACTTCTGTGTTGTCATTCATGTCCTCACTATTTTTTTGCCTGATTCACTGCTTTTTTTTGCTATATATATTTTTCTTATGATGTTTTATGCTTAACCTTTTTTTGCTTTATTGTTAAATTATTTGTACTTTTTCTGTAATGCACTTGTGCTTTATTCTTGCTCTGTAAAGCACTTTGAGCTGCATTTCATGTCATGAAAGGTGCTATACAAATACATGGATTATTATTATATCCACTCACTCTCTCTACTAATGGCTCAGTGAGCAAAAACTGATGACATAGCTTGTTGCAATGATTTCCAATATCACCATTAATAAAATGCCCTAAAATATGCCTTCATTTATGGCAATGATTAGTTCAACATTTCAATATTTAAAAAGTAGATTAGGTCAAATCAGATATCGTCTTTATGATGGCACTTTTAGTTAAATAAATAATTACTTGGAGAGACCTGACTGGCTGTCAGCCGTGTTGCTTGTCTCACTTTCAGGGCAACGTATCAGTGATCAACTTCTTTTAACACATAGCTGTCAGAGAATCTCAAGACATACAGAATAATTTTGCTTACTCTGCTGCAATATTACTTTTTTTTAATCCACTTTGGAAATGAAAAATGTGCCCCGTTTCTTAGCCATTGGCTCAGCAATAATAGTGCAAGTGCTCTGTTTTATCACAGGACACAAAAACAAGACCAACCTGTTGCTGCATAGAAGATCCAGCTTTCTTCTACTTCTTCATCGCTCTGCTCTGCACTCCAACAAGTCCAAGTGAGATGTCTTCAGCCCAAAGGTTAGAGTGGTCTGTAGAATGGTCTGTCTGTACAGAGACTAGTAGTACTGGGCTACTGAGTTGGTGGTGACCCACCGACACAGTGGTCCTGTGGGGGACGGAGTAGGAGTGAGGAATGTGTGTAGAATGCAGCCCTTCTGGCTGGGTGCTCTCTCTGAAGTATCTCTCTCACTCTCTCTCTCTCTCTCTCTCTCTCTCTCATACATAAACAGTGATGTCAGTCTGACTCTTGGTTCCTCCCTCCTTTCAGATAATAACAAAGGGAGTATCTCTGCTGCCACCCTGTTCTCTCTCTGAAACGTGAAATCATGCACATTAACATTCCACCACGGCACAGGGTCTCTGTGTGTGTGTGTGTGTGTGTGTGTGTGTGTGTGTGTGTGTGTGTGTGTGTGTGTGTGTGTGTGTGTGTGTGTGTGTGTGTGAGATGTATATGGAAAGGGAATATTTGTGTACAGTGTCTCTGGTTCGTGTGCACAAGTGTCTGTGTGTGCTGGGGGGGTGTAAAGTGTGTGTGTGTGTGTGTGTGTGTGGGGGGGGGGGGGGTGTAAAGTGTGTGTGTGTGTGTGCGTGTGTGTGTGTGTGTGAGAGATAGATGTATATGGAAAGGGGATATTTGTGTACAGTCAGTGTCTCTGGTTTGTGTGCACAAGTGTCTGTGTGTGCTGGGGGGGGTGTAAAGTGTGCGTGTGTGTGTGTGTGTGTGTGTGTGTGTGTGTGTGTGTGTGTGTGTGTGTGTGTGTGTGTGTGTGTGTGTGTGCGTGTGTGTAATGACCCATCTTCTGTTTGTGAATGGGAGTGTGGGTAAATGAGAAAACAGCTTTGTCGCTTTTTAATGGGTTAGCCAAACCTGTTGATTTATTTACAGCAAACAGATAAAAGCAAATAATTAAGAGTAGGCACACACGCGCACGTGCGCACACACACACACGCACGCACACGCACACACTGTTGGATGGAATGTTGATGGTCATTGCACACGCTCCCCATTGGCTGCAGATGTCAGTGTGATCTGAGATGTTCTTTTCCAATCTGACCACTGGAGGGCAGTCTTTCATATGTATACTCCTTTGTGAGACCCTTCTAACAGGTTTATCTATTATCATCAGTCAATGCTCTTCTCTGTAGTCCATCATTGCCCAGCAATTTTATTAAAGGCTTTATAATGTGGTCTGATTGCATTGTGAGTGCTTATAACTGTAATTATACAGCGTTATAAGCGCATTGCATTCTTGACCTTATTAAATCATTATGATGTGCAGTATTTTATCATGTGTTATTATTGTTATAAGGCATAATTGAGTATTTATGAGTTCTTATAACTATAATTGCATACAGATTGTATGCATTGTAAGTGTGATTTATACACATTATAAACATGGATGGGATGCATAGCAGGTGTTTAATTTTTTATGTAGACCAATTATTTTTCTCCTTTCTTTTTCTCCTCACACAATTCTGTGCTGCCGCCACTATTGTACCCTACTGCCAGTGAGCAGGGAGAATGTCCTTCTCCTCCTGTTCAACACCCCCCCACTGACAGGTGCCCTCCCCTCCCAGCTTCCCTCCTCCCCCAGCCAATTGTGGTCGCATACTGTAGATCGGGGGTGGGGTGGGCAACTTTGATGAAGAGGGCCACTATATTTCCACACTCACTCCAGAGGGCCACATTGCATATTGTTGTTGTCAGGCAGAAACCTTTTATCTCCATATTTGTCACACAGTTGCAAGACAACTTTTTTGTCACACAAAAGTAGCAAAAATAGCCGATCTACAAGCTCAAAACGCGTCGCGATGGGCTATTTTTACTATTTTTGAATCGGAATCCAGATTTTTTTTTGTTGCCATTTTGTAATTAGAATCCTGAAAAGTAACATTTTTATTTAATTTCAAAAGCATTTAGTTATACTTATGTTAACTTTATGAACTTAAATACAAATACATTGGACATAAAAAAGACAATATAATTGTAATATTAGTCATTAAGGTACTAATATAGACTGAAGTAATTAAAGCGGGTCATGTTTGCATGTTTGGAATTGTAACAGCTGAAATCAATAATATATCAGTATTCCCATATTAACCTGCAGGCCGCATTAAGTGAAGGTGGGGGCCGCATGTGGCCCCCGGGCCGCCAGTTGCCCATGTATGCTGTAGATACTCGGCTATAAGCCAGATGCACCGCAGTGCATTCGAACCCCTAGACTCCGTGGTGGTGGACAATTCTCTCTCCAGTTCAGTACAAACATCATTTTTGTCAAATGGCACTTAAGGAAGGACAAGTGATCCCAGCCCAGAGCAGAGAATGGATGTGAACGGTTTCCCCTTTTTGTGAGGGGCTACACGGTTTCCCCTCTCCTCTCCTCCCCTTTTTTTGGTGCTGTGACTAAATTGTAGTAAGAGATGTAGATGTACAACAGCTCTGCACACACATCATGCGAAGCCCTGCCAATCAATCGGTCAATTAGAGTAGTAGGATAATACAATTTACAATATAATATAATGATAAAATGATAATAATAATAATTTATATTATTTATTATTGTTAATTAGTCTGAGGGTCTGATTGGCCTATCAGGGGAATCAGTCAAGCTGAGAGTCTGATCACTGATCAAGGTGGGGAAAGAAGCCTAGGCATTAGCCAGAGTGATCGTGTGCTGACCAACCCCGGACGTACTTTGGAGGTCATTTCAATTAAAGCAGTAGGAAGGACAATAACCAGAATGTCAGTTTGGGGTGTGGAGGACCCTGTAGGGCAAATCTCTGCTCTCACACTGTGTGATCAGTGTGGGAGGGGTCAAGCCAAAGTCAACAACCCGGTTAGGTTCCACCAAGAAGTATCCAGACAGACCAGTGAGACCGCAGCCCAAAGCGACAGTGAAAGCAGAGGTGAGAGAGAGAGAGTGATGACCTGTCACCTGGTTTCCTGTATCCACGGAGCTCACAAAACACAGCTCCATGGCTGAGAGACCAGACCACCCTCTGGCTGCTACACCTATCACCATTTGTCCCATTGCGCCGCTGGACGATGCGTGGAGCAATTTCCCACTGTTATTATCCCAGGAAGGAAGTGCCCGAGGCTTTTGCCATGCAGGGTCAGGAGGATTTCAGTTCAGTGCGGGTGGAGGACTGTTCACAAACGCTGGCTGTGGCTATTTTAGTTGAGGTAAAGTTAGATGAATTGCAGGCTTAAGCTCTGACAGGGGATTGTGTATAGCTCTGCCTCAGGGGAGATTTTCACTTTTGTCTCTTCGCCTCGGCAAAGAGGAGAGCGATGGAGGTATAGATACATGGGCTGTGGATATAGCTACAGAATAACAACTGTTATTTGTGCAGAAGCTTGCATGGTTGTGTAACCACCTGGGTTACAACATCTCCTTTTGACAAACATTTACCACCCAGTCAAAAGGGGTCTGTTAGTACTAATATGTATGTGGTATAAGCAGTGGTGTAAAGTAACTAAGTACATTTACTCAAGTACTGTACTTAAGTGCAATTATGAGGTACTTTTACTTTACTGGAGAATTTCCAATTGTTCTACTCCACTACATCTTAGAGGCAAATGTTGTACTTTTACTCCACTACAATTATTTGAAAACTTTAGGTAATAGTTACTTTGCAGATATAAATGATTACATTATAAAACAAATTAACCACTTTAGCCAGAAGTTATACCTAGGCTATTTGAAAATAGCCGATCTACAAGTTCACAACGCTTCGCATTGCGACGCGTTGTGAGCTTGTAGATTGGCTATTTTCAAACATTTTAGTACTTTTACTAGTACATTTTGATACCAATACATTTGTACTTGTACTCAAGTAAAATCTTTATTCTGGACTTTTACTTCTACATTGCAGTATTGATACTTTTACTTAAGTAAAACATTTGAGTACCTTTTCCACCACTGGGTATAAGCAAGGCAGTACAAAACAATTTGAGAGGACAGAGGACACATGTAAAACCAGTGTGAACATGGGCTACGACATGTTGCCATACATTGTAAGTAATTATGGTCTCTTATCAATTTAATTGCAGCACTTTAATCCAACTGGGCTCGGGCATTGCGCAACAACATTTTAAATGAGTGGTTTTGTAATCATCAAATTGCACGCCTTCTTCACTGCCAACATTTTGTGCCTGAAGCAGCTCTAGCTGAAGTTCTGCAGGCAGTTATTTGATTGCTTTGTTCTGAGGAAGCTCTGCAGCATAGTTTGCTCATCCAATTATCTCAAATAGTTCACGTCTGTCATCATTTGTGTATCACAAAGGTGCATAACCAAATCACAAGACAGACAATACATACTGCACATACTGTACAGTACATTAAGCGCCAATAATGTTGCGCAACAGTACAACATATCCACAGACAGTGTGTTGAGCAGGGCTGTCAAACTACATTACATTACACACTGTATTCAGATATTTTGTGTTTGTATTATATCTACACCAGGGGTGATGCAACTTTGATGATGGAGAGGGCCACTATATTTCCACACTCACTCTAGAGGGGCCACATTGCATATGCTGTCGGGCAGACACGTCTTATCTCCGTATTTTAACTTTTTTCATAAATGAATGCCTGTAGATCTGCTATTTTTGCTATATTTGAATTGGAATTCTGATTTTCTTTAGCTATTTTTTAATTGGAATCCTGAAAAGTAACATTTTTATTTAATTTCAAATGCATTTAGTTATACTATGAACTTCATTGGACATAATATATAAAGACAATAGAATTGTATTACTAGTCATTAAGCTACTAATATAGACTGAAGTAATTAAAGCGGGTCATGCGGAGCATGTTTGGAATTGTAACAGCTGAAATCAATAATTTATCAGTATTCCGATATTAACCTGCGGGCCGCATTAAGTGAAGGTCGGGGCCACATGTGGCCCCCGGGCCGCCAGTTGCCCATGTATGATCTACAATACATGTATGATCAAACAAAGACACAAACACAAAGAGATACAT
Organism: Gymnoscopelus microlampas; assembly: GCF_963454915.1. NCBI lineage: Eukaryota > Metazoa > Chordata > Actinopteri > Myctophiformes > Myctophidae > Gymnoscopelus > Gymnoscopelus microlampas. The sequence goes on from NC_139962.1 coordinate 11,371,023, forward strand.
AGACAAACATACACACACTAGGGTGTCAGTAGTTCACTAGCTTTAGCGAAAAGAGGTGGACCGCTCGTCTGGGAATCAGAAGATCTCAATTTTGATGCTTGGCTCCTCCAGGCTTTGTGTCACCTGGTGTGTCCCTGAGCAAGACACTTTTAACCTCCAACTGCTCCCCTGTCCCGAGAGAGTAATTCCTCCTTGAGGATCACAATTCCCCCTTTAGGCACACATGCACAAATACAAACACACTGTACACAATAACACATACCCCAAAACAATACCTTAGCTCTCTAATTGTGGAGTTTCAAGACATGACATGACATCTACCTAACATGTTTTAATGCAATAGAACTGAGCACTCTATGTGCCCAGCACAATGTTGTGACTCAGAGGTGATGGCGTCACCCTATATACAATACGTAACTTGTGTGTGTGTACGCGTGCACGTGTGTGTGTGTGTGTGTGTGTGTGTGTGTGTGTGTGTCTCTGTGCATGGCGAGATAGATGAGCCCCGCTTGGACCAGTTAATCAATTACATCAACGGATCAATGAACAGCTAAGTCTTGATACTGCACACAGAGAGCAGTGTGGAGTTTGTGTGTGTGTGTGTGCGTGTGTGTGTGTGTGTGTGTGTGTGTGTGTGTGTGTGTGTGTGTGTGTGTGTGTGTGTGTGTGTGTGCGCGTGCATGCGTGCGTTTGTGGGTGTGTGGGGCAGTTAAAGGTTGGCAAGTGAGAGATGGAACAGTTTTTCCCTGTATGTGGATAAAATGTCAGAATTTCGGTCGGTCCGCACGCGCGCGCGCGCGCGCGCACGCACGCACGCACGCACGCACGCACGCACACACACACACACACACACACACACACACACACACACACACACACACACACACACACACACACACACACACACACACACACACACACACACACACACACACACACACACACACACACACACACACACACACACACACACGGTAGCTGTTATCACATTGGGACAGGACAACTGAGTCTGAGAGCTTCAGTGATTGCTGATAGCCTGTATATGATTTCGAGAGAGAGTGACCTATGACCTTCAGATGTGTCCTCTCAGCCTGGCATGGCCAGACTAATACTCTGGATAGAAGGGAGTAAGGGACCCCCCCCACACACACACACCCTCCATCAAACTCTCTAGTGACACAAACACACACACTCTCTTGCTCTCTCATACGCACATTGGGGGCGGCAGTGGCTCAGGGGTAGAGTGGCCGTGAGGTTTCCAGTTCAATCCCGTGTCGAAGTGTCCTTGAGCAAGACGCTGAACCCCTAATTGCTCCCGGTGAGCAGGTTGGTGCCTTGCATGGTTTCCTCCGCCATCAGTGTGTTAATGTGTGTGTGAATGGGTGAATGTAATGCACATTCTATGTAAAGCCCAAACTCTATATACATTTACCATTTACCACATTTTCTTTCTCATTCATTCATTCATTCATACACACACACGCACACACACACACGCACGCACGCACGCACACACACACACACACACACACACACACACACACACACACACACACACACACACACACACACACACACACACACACACACACACACACACACACACACACACACACACACACCAAACACACAATTTCTCTCACACTCACACTCCAGTGGAAGAACCATTAAATCCCAACCCCAGGAGCCGTGCTCAGCCCCCACAAGCTCTGCTGAATCAAATCAAATCAAATCAATACTGTTGTTGGCTACCATGTTCAGGCTCTGCCGCTTTAATAGTGAGCTGAAGTCTTCATCTTGAATGATGAAGAGTCTGGCATTACTTGCTGTAGAGATGCGACTGATGTTTAACACCAAACAATGCTTTCTTTTAGGGTTGTCCGATATTGGCTTTTTTACCGATAACCGATATACCGATATTGTCCAACTCTTAATTACCGATACCGATATCAACCGATACCGATATATGCGGGGATTATTGTGATTAGGGTAAGCTCAAATTTCATATCACACACACCATATACAGTAAGAACTCCTGTAACTTATTTATAAAGCAAAAAAAAAAAAAAAAAAAAAAAACGATACCGATATTTTCCCGATATCAATTTTTATGCTAATATCGGCCGATAATATCGGGAGGCCGATAATATCGGACATCCCTACTTTCTTTCTCTGTTTTCAGCAAATAGGTTTAATTCTACTCTCTCTTTCTCTCTCTCTCTCTCACTCCCGCTATCCTCTGGAGCTTCAATTCATTTGATCAATAACACAACGCTGTGTTGCTGTGGGCCGAGAATGAGAAAGTTTTCATCCAAGAGGAAAGGCAACCCTTGCTTTCCCAACAACATACTGTACCTACCTACAGAATTTCCCTTTCTAGCCACGATAGGACTTGTATGTCATTTTAATTCAAATTCAACTTGAATGTAAACTAAAAAGGAAAGCATATCTCCCCCAGGCTGGGTTGCCTAGTCAGGGCTGTAAGTCATTGGTTGCAGCCATCAGGACCCGGGGAAGCTGCGGGGTCCTGACGGCCTAAATTGTGATTCCAATTTGGGGGAATTGGATTTGGGGTTCATGATATAATGCTGTTTTTGTAAAAAAAAAAAAAAAGACACCCCTCCCATTATTTGAAACCAATGACAGGCAAACAGTATGGAATATCTATTCCCTGTTTTGAGTTATTGTCAAATGACTCCCAAGATCCTTTTTAATGAAAAATTTATAATGAAATTGGGCCAAAACAATACATGAGTAAATTGTTGGCAATGAACAGGCTGAAGGTCAATTCAGTGAATCTGTTTGTATCCAGATGAAGACATATTGAACCATGCCAGTTTTATGCTAATGACAAAATAGCAACAGTACATTTATCATGTGCCTGTCATACTCTCCCTGATTCATCTACTGTTGCAAGACAGCTTTTATGAGCAGGCCCGTGTACTGTATGAGTCCTGTATTGTATGTTGTGGCAGACTTGCGTCAATCATAATTTGTTTATTTTAAAGTGTCTCTGTCTCTGAACCGCAAAATGTATTGCTTGTATGCAACGCATATTTTGGCAATACCATGTGTTTGAGTTCTGATAAAGTATCACGTGAGCACATTTCTTTAAAAGAATACGTTTTTTTGTCACAACGGAAGGTCTGGCCTTTCAATTCTTTTGCTCAAAATATGTGACTCGACTCTCTCTTTCTCTGTGCCTTTTAGGTGTGTGTGTGTGTGTGTGTGTGTGTGTGTGTGTGTGTGTGTGTGTGTGTGTGTGTGTGTGTGTGTGTGTGTGTGTGTGTGTGTGTGTGTGTGTGTGTGTGTGTGTGTGTGTGTGTGTGTGTGTGTGTGTGTGTGTGTGTGTGTGTGTACTGCACATGTACTCTGTATATCTGGGTCTTTGCATGTGTGTGTGTGTGTGTGTGTGTGTGTGTGTGTGTGTGTGTGTTTATGTTTGAAATAACCTGCTCTGTTGGCAACACAGCCATAGAGCTGACTAATGCAAAAATAGACTGCGGCTAAGCCTCTATTCCACGACTGTGTCCAAAAATGAAGGCTGTGTGCCCCTCTCCTGCAATATGTATGTATTACTTCTTCCAACAGTGCTAATGAAATGTGCATTGCCTGTTTACATACACAGTAATGTGGTTTCACATTGTCTGAATACGTAAAGAGATTATCCTACCTGATACAAGCTGATGAAGGATTGCTTCAACCTATTGTTTGTCTTTGAAGGAAAAAGCAGAGGTGTGTGTGTGTGTGTGTGTGTGTGTGTGTGTGTGTGTGTGTGTGTGTGTGTGTGTGTGTGTGTGTGTGTGTGTGTGTGTGTGTGTGTGTGTGTGTGTGTGTGTGTGTGTGTGCATGCATGTTTGTGTGTGTTGCCTTAATGGTTGAAACATCTAGCCTGTTTGCCTCTGTTGCTAATGGCTTCCTAAATGACACAACTCATTATGATGGAGGGTGGGAGTGCTTGTGTTGTGCTAGACAAGTGTGTGGGAGGGGAAGATGGAAGATTCAGCATAGAAATACAGAAAGAGAAAGATAGAATGGGCAGAAAGGGAAAAAGAGAGAGAGAGAGAGAAATTGAGTATGAGAGGCAAAGAGAGAAACAGAGCAAGGGAGGATGGGGAAGAGGTAGAGAGCGAAAGAGAGGGAGTTGTTGGAAAAAGAGCGATGGAGACAGAGTGAGAGAGCAAAGGACAGCAAGCGAGAAAATGTGAGACAGAGAGAGAAGTGTTTCACGATGTGCAAGAGGGACAAAAAGGTAACATTTTGCTGTCTATTTACCGTGACATCCATCCTCGCTGTGTAAAATGTCTAACACTTCAATCAAAACCACTTCATCATCATTCATAAGCCCTTACCGGCCTAAACGTTATTTGCCGCAAACTTGTTTATCTATGGCTGGCTGGTGTGTATTTTCTTTTTTCAGTAACAGTGCTGGACAGGTCAAGATCCAGCTTTGATCCCATAACCTTGTTTGGGTCTGTTTTCCCTTGTAACTAACGTTGTATGTGCACTAGCTGGTTAAGATGACAAAGGCAGCCAATGCAAGGCACCAAAAGACCACAAGATTATACCAAATAGAGATGATTTTGAAGATGGGGGTCTACAGTATACAGCAGCTGTTGCACATGCAGCCCTTCCTCTCTCTCTCACTTGTTTGCTGTCAAACAGCCTCAGCCCCTCAGCCAATCAATGGGGGCATATCATGCTAGCTAGCTGGCTGGCTGGCTGGCTGGCTGCCGTGTTGGGACGGATGACAGTGACATCAATTTAAGTGAAAGCGTGTGATTGATTTCGGTTTGAGGTCACCACCCGCTACACGGCGACACCCTATCGATGATGATGAAGATGAGGGGAGGCAACATTAATTATCAGGAAGTACTTTCTGCCATGAAGCCCCTCTTGCGATCAACCGGGTCCCCCAGCACGACAGCGGTATACCCTTTCTCCCTTTTCTTTGTTAGGGAACGGGGGAAGCGAGGGAGTGTCAGGGGGGAGTAGGGGAGAGAGGGGAGGAGGAGGGGAGAAGAGAGAGGTTGGGGGGCCCCATCTGCCACAGCAGAGCGGGGGCCTAGGTCAAATCCTTTTGTTGTCGGCATACAGATAGATGGTCCTCGTCACCACGGAGTGAGGGGACCAACCGCTGGTTTAATCAAGTGAAAGTGCCCCAGTGTGTAACATGTTTAACACCCCCCACCCACCCACCCCCGCCCGTGTACAACCACCCACCCACCCGTCCACCCACATACTGTAAACGCATACGCACACACACAATGGATTATAAAAAAATGGATTTTAGCCGCTTATGACAGTTGAAATCGCACAAGTAACATGAAAAAACAGAAAAGTTGATGTAAATGTGCAACCTGTTTGATGAGAAAACAAAATAAAGTATGCTTACACTTTAATTATACACTTAGTTTCATTCCTGCATTAGTCTCAAAACACACCACTTTCACTACAACAGCCAACAGGCTGTTTATATTTGCTAGACCAGTGGTCTTCAACAGGGGGTCCGGGACCCCTAGTTGGTCCTCAGAGTTACTACAGGGGGTCCGCCAAATCTTTGGGTGATGGGGGAACATTAGCCGAAAATAGCAGATCTACAAGCTCACAACGCCTCACGTGTGGATTGTAGATTGTAGATTATTTTCGGAGAGTTGGTGTGTAGAGGGGAAAAAAGCAGTCCAAGTACCGAGCCAACGGGCAAGTTGACTAAATATTGAGGGTTTAGAAGGTATATCTGAAAATACACATTAGCATGAATCCAACTATCTATGAAATCTATGAACAAGTTTAATCTGCAACACAATTTTATACAATATGTAGTGGGGGTCCCTGCTTCATCTCTCTCTCAGCTAAGGGGTCCTTGGCCTGAAAAAACGTTGGAGAGCCCCTGTGCTAGACCTTGAGAGAAGTCCAATGGGGGAGAGCCCACTGCGCAGTGAAATCCTCTCATCCTCTGCTGTCACCTCGACCTCAATTTTAATAATCGTCAGACCCCTGCGCTGGGTGCCATTTGCGCATGTGCTTTTCTTCTACATGCCTGTTGCATAGGGTAGTCTGTTGCCTTGAGTGAGTACGTTGGGGGGCACGTCAAATGTAAATCTCAGCTTTCTAATTGAAAACCTATTGTATGGCCAGTGGTTTTCCTCATCTGATGGAGTAGCCATGACAACGACTTTTCCCAGGAACACTTGTTCACACTGCACCAAGCACAAAACCAACTCACTAAAATGGGAAAAGGGAGAGGGGGGCGTGTTTACTGCCATTACCCCTATAGGTTAGGGTGTTAAAACACAAACACACATAAATGTATTAAAGGGTGACAAAAAAACAACATGACACATTAATTCCCATAACACATCCCCAGTAACAAATAATAACACATCAATAGAAAAACAATAACCAAGGCCGCTGTGAAGTCCATCCTTTGTCCAATGCAGTGGTGTAAAGTAAAGTTTACTCAAGGTCTGTACTTAAGTACAATTTTGAGATACTTTTACTTTACTGGAGTATTTCCAATTGTCTATACTTTTCGCATCGCGACGCGTTGTGAGTTTGTAGATCGGCTATTTTCAAACATTTTAGTACTTTTACTTTTGGTACTTTAAGTACATTTTGAATACTTTTGTACTTTTACTCAAGTACATTTTGAATTACGGACATTTACTTGTAACTATTATTAGTAACTATATAGTATTTCTAAATTGCCGTATCAATACTTTTACTTAAGTAAAACATTTGAGTACTTTTTCCACCACTGTTGAGAGGTTAGTAGTAAGGTGGTTGGTCCAGGTGGAGGACACACCTTGCGGCCCCCTACCAGCTGCTCTCAATAGACCACATCTACACCTCCACAGACAGTTTGTCTAGCACACAGCACATGGCCCAGTCGATTTGCTGCAAAGCTTAGGAGACACCCCCCTTTTTTCCGGAAGGGGTAATACCTCTGGGGTGAAGTCCATTTCCGCACAGCAGGAATAATAGGCCGGCTTCTGGCGAGCCACCGGTGCATGTGCTCCATTCCTCCACACACCTTCTGCTCTGCTGCGGCTCTTTTGGCTAGGGGCAGTAACCATGGCTGAATGGACAGAGACTCCACAGCTAATTTTGTGCAGAACCAGGGTGGATTGGACTTTCTTGACTGTCATAGCACTCTGGGTATAGTTTGCTGAGACAGTGTCTTGGCTGGCAGTCGTGAGACTTTTGCCTGCTGTGTCTCTGAGGTGGAATGCTGACATTATATTTGCTCCTTTGCTGAGGTGATGAAGAGCTATTGTGGCTGAGCCTAGGTGGGCCCATGGTACTGTATGTCCACCATGTCTCCCCATCGTAGTTAGTAGATCCACTCTGATGATGTACTCGTCCTGGATGTCCGTCAGCTGTAGAACGTGTGGCGCAACTTGTTATTGGCCACCGTTATTTGGAGAAATCTTTGACCCTGCACCTGTGCTCGCATACAAACATCAGTGAAGGATCACAAAAGATTACATGACACATTAATCCCCATAATACATTCCCAATAACGAATAATAACAATAATAGAACAATAATATCCTCTCTCCAATGCACACCCCCGGGATTCTACAATATTAAATAATCATTTCAAATTTAAATAACTGTCTTGATAAAACGAAATTGGATATGTTTTGTGTTAGCCAGGTAGAAAGTTGGCAACCAAGACACATTATACAATGAATTGTATTAGTGTATTGTCTATTCAATAGACAATACACTAATATAATAATACATTAGACTCTATTGAATAAGACTATGTATTATTAAAGATTGCTAGTTCCCCCCTACTCCCCCCCCCTAGCTTGCAAACACTTGATTTCTGGTGTGCTCAACTGTCATGACACATGCAGTGTCAGTCTTTCTCATGCTAAGCAAGTCAGTGGTTTTACATTTCCATGAAAGCCTTCAGTATCACTTAATACACCAAACAAGGGCCTCCTCATCCATGCTGCCCATGGAACCATATACAGATCGAACCCTTACTGGCAGCAATACTACCATATTATAGATAGAAATGCAGCAGCAAACAGTTGAAGTAATTTATCACAAAATATGTTAATCTTGTCTAAGCTTTGTTTATTTTCATGTACCTGGGGCCCCTGTGTGGCCTGGACTGGCACTGCACATATGGCTCAGGTTTTTGAGAATGGCCATGTCTAAAATTGGTCCATATGATTTTATGGTAGGCTAGCCTTAAATGCTTTTTAGATTATTTAATTAGCACATCTCTTCTTTGAGTTGATTTGACTGTGTTACATTTTCAATTCAATTCAGTTGTATTAAATTATTATCTGCAGCTTTTAGTTTTTTGTCCATGTCGTGTGGTGCCAATTCAGCGCATGGTAGCACTTTAACTTGCATTGATTGGTCAGCTGCCTTATGAGCCCATGGGTTTAAACGACAGCTGAGCTGAGTGACCAATCAGGGACCGACGCCTGGTACTGTATCAAACTGTCTACAAGGGCAGTGCAGATGCAGTCTTTATAAACACTGTACTGATCAATGGATTGCTGCTCTTCAGCAGAAGTCATGCCAATCGCTTTCTTTTGGAGCACTCTTTTATTCACAACGAGACCAATTTAAACTTTAATGGGACAAGGGTGAGGGGGTGCCCACAGCAGCTATGCATGTCTGTGTAAGAGGCAGAATATTACATTGCAGGGATTATGCGTGCCATTGCGTCAACTGTACTAGGCATAGGCATACTGTATATACTGTATGTGATTTTATGGTGTGACTCTCTATGGCTGTGTGTGTGTGTGTGTGTGTGTGTGTGTGTGTGTGTGTGTGTGTGCGCGCGTGTGCGTGCATGCGTGCGTATTTGTCTGTCTGTCTGTCTGGAGCTAATTTCGCAAACTGCTGGACTGATCAGCACCAAATGACGGCCTATGATGGTGGGATTGTTTGAGTCTCCCAACATAGTCTGTATTAATCAAGACAAGTCCGCTTGGTGTATCAGGGCCTTTAGATACACCAACATTGTCCTTGCAAATACTTTTTGTACTAGGGGTAGTATTGCAGCATTCATTTAAAAGTTATTGTTTGCCATGGGAATACCTTAGGGGATAGATTCATGTGTTAAGTATGCCAAAGGTCTGAGCCGAAAATTATGTTTTCGGCTCCCTTTTGGCCATGCTGTAAAGATCTGTAAGATGCCGTTACCATACTTATGTATTACATTTTGTTGCATTTGTGGTAGCACATAAATACATAAACTGACAGAAAAACGCCTGTTGATTCCTCCCACCAGTCATCGATATCATCATCAACAGCATCAACATAATCACCATTTCCCTCAGAGCAAAGACAGTAAAATATTACAACTTAGTTGCAAACACTTACATCATGCTGCTCCTAATAGACTAATAGTATGGGGAATAAAATATGCTTTGTTCCTATCGCAATCTGAGTCTAGGAATTAAAAAATTCTTTCCTGGGGGCAATAATTCAAATTCGATAAAAAAGGGGTTGACTTTGGTTGGCTATGACTTTCATGATAACTTGTTCCTCATATATCATGTTCAGACTCCAGACCCTTCCGTTTTACCTCAATCTAGTTCTACTAGCCACAACGAAGATCCTACGTAAATGTGTTCTCTGTTTTACATTGGCAATGCCAAACCAATGAGGCTTTCAATGAAGGTCCTACAACAAAGGCTTGGTTAACCCATTATGACCAAATGCCTTCTAAACCAGTAGTTCTCAAACGTTTTCGTGCCAAGGACCCCCAAAATGCTAGATATTTGGCCACGGACTCCCCATCTGAAAATGTTTTGTGCCAGGGACCCCCAGAAGAGAAGATTTGTATCAAAAAAAAAATCTAAATTATTCAAATTTTTTCAAACACTTTGCTCGCACATTCCCACTAGGCCGAGGAAGAAATGCCACTTGAACATTTTCAAATCAGCCTCATGGTGGCACTATAACAGGCAGATTTGTGTTTTTACCTATAACTGCACTGATTTGTGTAAAACTTTGTATGCACACTCCCTAGAGGCCAAGGAAAAACCTTTGCCCTGCATTTTTCACATTTGCATTTTATTCACCTGTTTCCTAGGCTGTGTGTTTTCCACTTCCTGTCGATTTGATCCAATGAAATCCAATGAAACTGGTCAGATGACCAATGATATCCAATGAAATCGACAGGAAGTGGAAAACACAGCCTAGGAAACATGTGAATAGCGCCACCAGGAGGACACTTTTACATAAAGTCTTTATGTAAAACATTTTCTTTATAGTACTCCTTCAGATTTTATCCAAATTTCACACAAACCGATAGAGATACACGGCCGCCTACAAAATCACAGCCACTATTGAGACAGCACACCCACTCGAGGTTCGGGAGAACGATGTACTGCAGCTGTCAATGCAATCCATATGAGAGGCATCGTAAAATACCGTAATTTCACTGGTTGACTACTGAGGCTGCAGCGATTTTTTTTGTGTTCTAATAAAGTGTCCCATTTGTTTGATTTGTCCTTTTTAAAGTGACATATCTGCCATCTCAATATACAACCCACAATATACTATAATATACTCCATCAGTGTGTCAAAAGTGCTAGAATCGGAAATCTAAAGTTTAAGTGGTCGTATTTTCAATACCCAGATACGTTTGTGTCTCTCTTGTATCATTTTTTTTAGACTATTTATTTTGGACAATTATCCAAACAGCATCTTGCAAGACTAATTGTATATTAATACTAACCTGGAGAATTCACAAGTAGTTGAAAATGTCAGGATATGTCACTCCTCCATTTAGTTGGGTTATTTCCCCAACTGCATTCAGGCAAGTTAATACAACAACGGTTTGATTGATTGATTGATGTACTTTATTTAGTAAGACATGAGAACAACAGTACATGGAAGTACAAATTCACAATACAAGGTCTACTAAACTGGAAGACTCATTAAGCACTGAGCTTGTTTAAGATGAGATCCCCATGCACACAAATCATGATGACATATAAGAGACAGACAGATATACACACTACTATACAGAACGTCATACAATCAGCTTACAGGTTACTGGTATGAAGAGTGAAAAATATGTACAAGAAAAGAAAAAGGGGGGGGGGGGGGGGGGTAGGTTAGGACTTGGGGTAGATTAAGACTTGGACAGGGGCCATTTTCGAATTGCAGCCTCCTGAAGGTGTGTCTTTAGGGCAAACGGTAAAGGGTAAACCCATTTTTCATGTACCGTCGGAGCTCTGCGGTAGGTAGAAAATTAATATAAGCCTATGACATGTTCAAAATATATATGTATGAACAAAGTCAGTCGGGATTGGAAAGAGAATTCCCCTCTTCAAAGTCGGCGCTTGTAAAGACAGTGATGTCACTGAAATGCGACTACTTCTTTCTGCCGTCTCCCCTCTGCTGTGTTAAGGGTAACTCATTCAAGTGGCAAATTAAATGTGAAACACATCAACTATTGAGAAAACAAGAAGATATGTTGACAAAGACACTCCATACATTTGGAAACATATTTTTATTCAAATCTGTATCGTCTCCAGTTCATGTAGGATTATTTTAAAAGTAGGCTAACTCTCATATCCTCTTCTATTTGCATTGACAGCTGTAGTACATTGTTCTCCCGTACCTCGAGTGTGTGCGCTGTCTCAATAGTGGCCGTGAATTTGTAGTCGCCCGTGTGTCTCTATACACATGATCTCTATAGTCATGTGATCAAGACAGATCTGTTTGATTTTTCATATTCCATCCTGATTGGCTAAGATTGACATCTAAAGTTTGCAGCAGTGGCCCATTTGGAACAAAATGCCACGAATCATGAACGCAGCGTACGATTGCGGTAAAACTTTGCACACAAATTTGAACTACGTTGAGGAACTAAATGCCACCCTTTTAACATTGCCCTATTATAGCGCCACCAGGAGGCCGATTTTTGAAAAAAATATATATTACTCGCAAATCCGTACACATTATCTCTATAGTCAAGTGATCAAGACGGATCCGTCCGATTTTTCATATTCCATATTTCCATCCTGATTGGCGAATTCCGAACCTTGCTGGCCCACAATAACCTACCCGACCTGGCGGAGACCTGTGCTCCGAGGAGCACTTTTTCTAGTTGTATCATTGAAGACATATGGATATGCCATGATTTTGTGAATGTAACCTTACTGCACCTATAATAATATTTGTGTCCCTGTATGTTTCTCTTTTATGTGGACATAAATAAATGGTAAAAGTGTCTGTGCGTGTGCATGTGTGTGTCACGGTCGGTGCGTGAGTGCGTGCGTGCCTCAGCCTGGGAGCAGAGAAAAACTGTGCCTGGCAGCCAACCGCAAGGCAAAAAAGTACCAGATGCCCCCGTATTGGTTGGAGGAGCGTCAGTCAGCAGTAAATGCTGTCCCATCAGATTTGGCCCGACGGGCTGCTGTGCGCCTCTCCTCTCCTCGCCTCTCCACCAACCGAACCGTGCTCGTGCTGCAACCGCGGGCGGACGCAAAGAAGAACACCATGTTAACCACATTCAAAGAGGCACTTTGAGCTACGAACCAGGGTTTGGAAGACCAGACCAGACCGAGGGATCGGGAGAAGGCGTGCAGAGAGAGGGAACGGCGGCTTCACACACCGACAACGGACGGAGGGAGAGACGCCGATCGAGGAGCACCGACTCTTCTTGAGGAGGAATAACGGGGCTGTTCTTGCCGTGCTAAACGCGGCGTTTTGATCCCATTTTAAGTTATTGGCTCGACCGTTATACGCGCTAAACATGTCATCGTCCGGCAAGGACAACGGCGGTCATTACGCCAACTATGTGGGACCGTACCGCCTGGAGAAGACGCTGGGGAAAGGACAGACAGGTTAGTAAGCTACACTGTTATAAGATGCTGTGTCCTCCAAGCTCCGCCGGGGGTCCGCGGACCATCATCACCGTACATCATCACTGTCTGAGCTGCTACTTTGTCATGGATTTAACCACATTGCATGGTCATAATGTCTCAATGCGGGGTTTTGTCGTATGATCGTTACAAGAAACGCACTGGTGGACGGGTTATGTTATGTATGTGTGTGTGGGGATGCTGCGGGTTCGGTGAGGCTGCAGCAGCAGAGGATGGTGTGATATGACATGCTGCTGCTATGATGATCATGTCCCTTTAATCCCTGTTGTCAGGCAGAGAGACGCTAGATAATGGATCTGTAATGTTGGCGTCTTGTGATTCTTTTTTTTTTTTTTTTTGCTTCATCTCTGCGGTGCCTGATTCTTTTCTGTTGCATCCATCTACTGTGACACACGGCCCACTCTTGTGTTACACCAAATGTGGTGACCTGTCGAATTGTGTGATTCCAGTGGAGTGATGCTTTTGCATGGGGTTAACCCCGTAGTTTGGCCATCGCATCTACAATCTACTATGTAGGCTAATTAAGATAAGATGCCGCCCCTCCCGTTTGAAAAAAAGAATGACAGAAAAGAGAGACATTTTCGTCCGTATCTGACTGAATTATAAAACATGTCAGCCTTTTCCCCCACAGATGCCACCAGGAATATATCCAAATGTCTTCTCAGGTGACGTGCCATCCTCTCACCTTTTGTGCCATAGTAAAGCCCGAATTTGCCTGATAGAGCTAAAACAGCGACATCTGGAGTCCCACAATTCGATAGGTCGCTACTTGTGCTGTAACACCAGATTGGCCGATCTCTGCAAAACTAGGCAGGGCATAGCGATGATGATGCTGCTGCTGCACTACGGCTGCTATCTGGGCTAATGCTGGTCCCAGCAGTGACAGCAGTCCCAACACCAATGTACAAGTCCCACAGTCATTGTTTCTTCTTAGCAAATACACTGACATGTTCCATTCCAGTCTCTCTCTCTCTCTCTCTCTCTCTCTCTCTCTCTCTCTCTCTCAGCACAATGTAAGGTAGGCTACAGTACAAAGTGTATGACATAATATACGTCCGTACTCCGTAGTGCCACCACTGTGCTCTGTTATCTGTATGTTCTCTTGACCAATACCATTTAGAGGCCCTCAGGCCCAGTGACCCTGCATCACAGCCCCAGTCTCACGGGCACTTTGGCACGCAGTGCAGAGAGACCTTCTTAGATCTGACAGACACCCACCCATCACCACCACCACACTGCCCGGTGTGATGGTCATCCCCCAGGCTGCTGGCCTATAGCCTGGCTATACCTGTCTCACCGCTCCTCCTGAAACTGAGCAGAGCCTTGAAGTGCTTAATGCCTTTGTGAATGTGTGTAAGAGGGAAAGAAGAGAGTGATATAGACCGCGGAAAACTGAGAGTATGTGTATGTTTGTGTGTGCACAAACACGTTTGTTTGTGTGTGTGCGTGTGTGTGTGTGTGTGTGTGCATTGAGCTGTTGATAGCTGTTATCATTGTGTTGAAAGCTTCAGTGCTGCGTTGCATAGTAGGCTACAATACAGTACATGGAGGGAAGCCCATACGTCATCACCTCCTCCACTGGCTCAGGAAGGATAACACTACAGGCTTGTGTGCGTGCGTGTTTGTGTGCGCGTGCGCGCGTGTGTGCGTGTGTGCGTGTGTGCGTGTGTGCGTGTGTGTGTGTGTGTGTGTGTGTGTGTGTGTGTGTGTGTGTGTGTGTGTGTGTGTGTGTGTGTGTGTGTGTGTGTGTGTGTGTGTGTGTGTGTTGCCTATTTGTTTGTGAGGTTGTCTGTGTGGTGTTAGGGTATGACGTGTTTGTGTATCTAGTTTATGGATATGTATGCAACGTGCACATGTCTGACTATCTGTATGTCTTTGATGTGTGTGTGTGTTTATTTCTATATATGATGTTTATTTGCATGCAGAATGAGAGGGGACCCCCACCCCCTCCTCTGATTGGCCTGAGGAGAAGCTGATAGACTCAATTACCTGCATGGGTTAGGTTAAATTAACACACATCTGTTCTGATTGGAGGACTGCAGAGACCCAATTAGAACCTCCCTCCCTCGCCGACGCAATTATTCTCGCTGTATTCTTTTTTTTAAGCGGGCGGACACTTCATCCTCTATAATTTCTGAAGTAGTCTGTGTCTGAATAAACATGAACCGAACCGCGTAGCCCAGCCCCCAAAAAAGCCTTCATTTTTTTCATCTTCCCTCCATCACGGGCTTCCCTCGCTCCAGCATCCCATTCAGCTCACACTCTTTCAAAGTGTCTACCAACAGCAGTGCGAGGACTGGCTGTCATGGTCCCCCCCCTCCTCCCCGTCCACATGACGACAATGGACGTACGTTATTTTTGCCGTCCTCCTCCAGTGGCCCGCCAAGCCTTTCATAATCCCCCTTTTCTCTCTCTTTTTTTTTTCTCTCCCATGCCCTCCCGTCCCCTCGGCTTTCCCCATCCTCTGATGCAAGCGTTGCGTTTGTCAGGGCTGTTATACATTGGTGTGCTGCTGACTTGCCTTTGTGCTTTGGTTTGCTTACATTGAACCAGAATCAGCCTCATTGGTCGTTGCACAGCACACTCGTATTTAATGTACTAAAGCTACTGGGCTTGCCTTAGGTAACACATAGATAGAATAATTTACCCAAGGTGGATGATGCAAGAACTGTATAGGCTAATGTCCTATGATGGAGGTTAACACTCTCTCTCTCTCTCTCTCTCTCTCTGCCCCGCTCACACAGGATGACATCATCCTTTCAATTTGCCCATATCCTCCAATGGCAGGTGTGTGTGTGTGTGTGTGTGTGTGTGTGTGTGTGTGTGTGTGTGTGTGTGTGTGTGTGTGTGTGTGTGTGTGTGTGTGTGTGTGTGTGTGTGTGTGTGTGTGTGTGTGTGTGTGTGTGTGTGTGTGTGCGCGTCTCTCCCTGTGGTGCTATAATGAGAGTGTCATGTTATTGACGACGAGCATCCTAAATACTGTGTGGTCCCTGGACCCCAATAGAGTGTGTGGCTGTGTGTGTGGGGGGCTCAGCGTAGCAGAGGGGGGAGGGGTAGAATCCCTGCCCAGATGGCTGACTCCAGGTTCCTCCAATACAGCCTCATTATCAGCAGGTTGCAGGTGGTAACGTTGCCACTGCACTCCCTGTGTGTATGTGTGTGTGATTGGGTTTGTACTGTATGCTTGTGTTTGTGCAGGGGCATATGTACTGTGTGTGTGTGTGTGTGTGTGTGTGTGTGTGTGTGTGTGTGTGTGTGTGTGTGTGTGTGTGTGTGTGTGTGTGTGTGTGTGTGTGTGTGTGTGTGTGTGTGTGTGTGTGTGTGTGTGTGTGTGTGTGTGTGTGAGAGAGAGTACATGTCTCTTGAGTATGTGCATACACACACGCATGCTTTCACATTTTCTACTGTATCGGGTGTGAACTGTTGATATAATGTGTTCATTACAGCAGCGTAGTTTAATTAATGCTGCTTGTTCCTCTGTGAGTGGGGTGGTCTGCATGTTGCACGCTGCATAGCCCTTGGTGGGCCACAGGCACTAACTCCTATGACAAAAAACCCAAAACAGAGTCAGCAGAAGGCTCTGGGGAATTCTGCAGCATACAAAAATGGATTAGTTGTGATGGTCTGAGCCCAGAACACTTACTGTATGCAAAAATCCACTCATACATTATTACAGCAGTGTTTAGTGTCTAGCCTCTCCATGTATGTACTATTGTACGGTAAATTTTATTTGCTGTAACAGCTGAATTTGAGGAAAACCCTCTTCTCTCCTCTCCTCTCCTCTCCTCTCCTCTCCTCTCCTCTCCTCTCCTCTCCTCTCCTCTCCTCTCCTCTTCTCTTCTCTTCTCTTCTCTTCTCTCCTCTCCTCTCCTCTCCTCTCCTCTCCTCTCCTCTCCTCTCCTCTCCTCTCCTCTCCTCTCCTCTCCTCTCCTCTCCTCTCCTCTCCTCTCCTCTCCTCTCCTCTCCTCTCCTCTCCTCTCCTCTCCTCTTCTCTTCTCTTCTCTTCTCTTCTCTTCTCTTCTCTTCTCCAGACAGTAGGGGGTTAAGATAAATAATGGCTTGCGTGGATACTGTTCTCTCTCGTTTTAATTTCCCTCTTTCTCTAGTGTACACCCCCCGCTCTCTATACCCTCCCCTACTGAGGAGTTGGTTTCCATGGTAACCGTAAGAATGCTCTGGCCTGTTCTGAGGCTAGTTTGTTGGAGGTATGCATGTGTGTTATAGACCTATTCCTCGCTTTTCTCCGTTTGTCTCTTTCTTACCCCCCCATCAGTACTTTTTGTTTGTGCCTCATTGGCATGACAAAAGAAAAATGTTGTATCTTATTATAAAGCATCTCTCTCTCTCTCTCTCTCTCTCTCTCTCTCTCTCTCTCTCACCACATTCCATCCTGTCCTTCATCACACCTTTCGCCTTCACTCTCTATTTCAACTGTGCAGCTGATTTAACAGAGTTAATCCATCTGTAGTTGAAGGAGCAGTTTCTTGTTTGTCTGTCTGTCTGTCTGTCTGTCTGTCTATCTCCCTGTCTCCCTGTCTGTCTCCTTGTCTGTCTCCCTGTCTGTCTGTCTTTCTCTGTCTGTTTCTCTGCGGTAGCAGCAGCGGCCTGCTTCCTCGCCATGCTGCCTGCTATATTCCGCTATCAGCATCCCAAAAAGGGCTTCAGCAGATAGGCTGTAAGGAGAAACTATCATTTAGATATCTTTTATGACAGCTACACTATATTGTATTATATTGCAACTCTTTGACAACCGTAAAGCATGTACAATTAAATGCAAAATGCAGTGACCTTTTGTTAAAATCTAGTGTTAACTCATTTATTTACATAATGTATTTGTAACTGTACAAAAGTTGATGGTAAAACTTCTACAGTTACAAATGGATACATTTTGCACTGAAGACTTTACTGTGTAGCAAAAATGTGTAGCTAAATATTTGGTGATAATATATCCATTTGTAACTCTTGTGAGTATACATACTGTACAAATGTAACCATATGGACCTGGAAGAGTGTGTGTGTGTGTGTGTGTGTGTGTGTGTGCGCTGTAAGCACGCAACCACACGCTTACAGTCTTTCCCATACGGTGTGAGGTTCATTACCACTGGCATTAGCGAGGATGAAAGCAGCCTGAAAACACAGGGGTCTCTCTCAGAAGTGCTAAACGAATGAATGACGCAAGAACACAGAGAAAAAGCATTTTACCCCTCATCAGATACAAAGTATCTTTGATATTGTGGGAGGCAGGAAAGAACAAAGGCTGTTTATCAAGTCTGCTGCTCAGCGTGCTGAGAATGCTGAAAGTGAGATTCAATTAACTAGAGTCAATAATACTTCTCTCACTATTCTCTTTTTGACACACACACACACACACACACACACACACACACACACACACACACACACACACACACACACACACACACACAGATACGTACGTACGTACGTACCCCCCCCCCCCCCCCCCCCCACACACACACACACACACTTGTTGGTTTGTGACTCATGTTCTTTAGTGTTACAAATGGATAAATTAACGCTGAGAATGTTAACGTGTAGTTAGCATGCTCCTAGCTAAGAAGCCTGGAGAAGTCCAGACTAGCCAGGTCACAAGCTAGTCCCCAGACCAAAGATTATGCAGTCCTCTCCTCTCCTCTCCTCTCCTTCCAGCTTGTGTCCTGAATTGATCGTCAGCCAATAATGTGGCAGGGAGCTTGTTAATCACCTCCTGCAATATTTGCAGGAACAGCTTGTTAATTGTCATGTCCGTCCTGTCCGTGCACAGTGATCCCCCGCTTCTATCAGAGTAAAACATTTTCTAATGCCAACCTTTTAACTACATGTTGGTGCTGTGTGGAATCCTTAGCCTACAAGTTGCATTGTGCATTTGCTTCAACGTCTTTCTTAACACTCACTGAACTATGTCTTGTTCAGCGAGTGACGACGGAATGCAAGCAGAAATTACGGAGCCCCTGAAGGGACATACTTGGGCGATACTTGCTATTTTCCTATTGTGATCTGTAGCCATTAAAAATCGGCAAGGGGGCACCGTGGGGGCTGTCATATATACAGTAATGATTTACCATGTACAAGGTTAGAGGAATTATGATAATCACCACTTGAGTCACTCTTATTGAGAGAGCTTAATAAAAGACCATTATTGGACAAAATTAGTTTTGGTCGTCTTTTACTAAAGGATTTATGTTATTGCACGGAGGTCTGTGAAATCAATTAAACATAAACATAAAATGGTCGATTTAATATCAATGTCTCCTCTAAGTGCACACATATTATGGAGAACGGAGATGCAAAGGAGACGATAAACTAATATCTCTGCCCTCAATGCTCGTGCTGCAGGGCTCTGCGAGTAGACGGTAGGTTGCACATTAAAGAGCGTTTTCATAACATCTTAATTAATGGCCTGAATATTTGCGTAGGAAAACACTAATCGGCATTTTCCCTTCTATCTGTGATATACGATTAAATCACCAATCGGAACAAGCCTGCTTTGGATTCTGCTGTGGTGGTGAAATTGCTAATTGCTTATTGCTTCACAGAAGATGATTGTCTTGTGAAAAACACAACACATTAAAGCTTCAAAATCTGTCAACAAGCTTATCTACTCACAATTGACCTATCCTCATAAAAATATACTTTATTGACCATATCCCACTTGAAACGAAGTGAGTGCAACAGGATTCATTTTGCATTTATTTTGCACTAAAACTCATTCAAACTAACCGGCCTTCGCCTTTCAGTCAAATAATCGTCCAGATAATCCATTTAGCAGCCAATGTCTAAAATGTGTCACTATTTCTGACGATGACAACGATAATCAGACCTTTTAGATGGGGGTCTGTGGCCAAATACATATACATTTTGGGGTCCTTGACATGAAAAAGTTTCAGAAACACTGACATAGCAGCATAAGTTTTTTCAAAAACAAAAAAGATATTTTGTAGAATCTAAACCTCAGGCTTTAAGGGGTTAAGGTGCGAGAAAAAAGTAAAGAATCGTAGGTAGGTCCACGAGGAAGAGCACAAAAAAGCTTTCCTCCCATTATGTGCTCTGCACAACTCGCTGTAGGTTTTTCTTTTCTCGGGCAGTACAGTTTCCATACCAGGCCGTAACACAGCCTGATAGAACGCCTTCAACTGAGCTGTTGTAGTACAGCAGCCTGAGGATGCGGGGTCCTACTCCGAACTTCTTCTGGCGACATTGTCCATTACCATGACCTAATTCTCCCTCCTGGCAGGTGTGCTATAGTCCACAGCCTTTCTACCCACTTTACAGGCAGCCATATTCAAACAGGGGGCAATTTAATGCCTCAATCAATGGCTAGTAATCAAACAGCAATGGGTTATGGCTCCAGATAAGCTTCTTATGGTGCCGCAGGCCTCATCCCTCGGCCAAAAACTTAATGAAATTGAGCATAAATCCCCCCTCCTTCTCTCTCTTCCTCACTCTCTCTGTCTCTCTCTCTCCCCCCTCTCATCCCATTCCAAAAGCAATCTTGACTTTTCCCCTGAGTCAGCATTTTCAGCTGCCCAAGTGTGAGTGAGGCAGTGGGGAAATTAACATTTGAAGGACGTCTCTACCTCTCTTCTTTCTCCCTCTGATCTGGTCTCCTGCCCAGCATGCTCAAACCACCTATTCTGGAGTCCCTTTCCCTACCTATAGCATTGGGAGGAACGAACTCTTCTTCGTGCTTCTTAACAAAAGACATG